>NW_028319066.1:1670000-1852500 GCF_062004578.1 Staurois parvus
TACATCACCAAGTGCAATGCAAAGCGTCGGATGCTGTGGTGTAAAGCATGCTGCCACTGGACTCAAGAGCAGTGGAGACATGTTCTCTGGAGTGACCAATGACATTTCTCTGTTTGGCAATCCGATGGATGTGTCTGGGTTTGGTGGTTGCCAGGAGAACGGTACTTGCCTGACTGCATTGTGCCAAGTGTAAAGTTTGGTGGAGGAGGGATTATGGTGTGGGATTATTTTTCAGGGGTTGGGCTTGTTCCAACATGACTGCACACCAGTGCACAAAGCAAAGTCCATAAAGACATGGAGGAGCCAGTTTGGGGTGGAGGAACATGACTGGCCTGCACAGAGTCCTGACCTCAACCCTATAGAACACCATTGGGAACATTTAGAGTGGAGACTGTGAGCCAGGTCTTCTCGTCCGATATCAGTGTCTGACCTCACAAATGCACTTCTGGAAGAATGGTCAAACCTTCCCATAGACATCCTCCTAAACCTTGTGGACGGCCTTCCCAGAAGAGTTGAAGCTGTTATAGCTGCAAAGGGCGGGGCCAACTCAATATTGAACCCTACAGACTAAGACTGGGAGGCCATTAAAGTTCATGTGCGTGTAAAGGCAGGCCGACCAATACTTTTGGCAATATAGTGTATATGTGTGTGTGTGGTCTCTGCTTTCTCGTTATTAGTGCTGCATTGTGACTATGCTGTACTACTTCTGCTTTTCAATGCAAGTCTACCAGTCAGCTTTGACAGGCTAACTAAGCTTAACTCAGCACCCATTTAACAGGAATGCTGGTTAGACTGTCTGTTATACAAATAGCCACTAGAGGGAGCATTCAGAAATACAGTATGCATCTGAATTATGGTAATCAAAATATGGAACAGCAAAGAAGTAAACATATGGCAGCCTTGTAAAAAAACAAAAAACGTTCAGGCAAATGTAAAAATAAAACCTCCAAATGTGCACTGGCTGAATATACAGTAAAATTTCCCTCTAAGTACGCCAGAAGGTGTTTAGTTTTCTTCCATGATACTAATGCCATATCCCTGCTGGAAGTAAGTGGGATAAGCAAGTGGAAAGATGACACAGAGATTACAAAACGCTGAGCAGATAAAGCAGCTTTCGCTGTATGGAGTTAAATGTAATTACAGGTAATGAAGATCTAAAACAAAGCTGTGCGCGGTCTATAAACACTGATGGGCACAGGATGGGAAAATACAATGAGGTGTCTGCGGACTAAATTGCTTCTGAATCTTGTATAGACAGTGATATGATTGTAATATTGATTCGGGCGTAGATGGAGAGCACTTAAAAGAAAGCTCCAGTTCCATTAAAAACTTATATATATAATTGCCATGCAGGACATTTTGTTATTTAACGTTGTTAAAATTTCCTTTTCTACTTTAATCTGCCCCCAGCCATGATCTATACCTCGTGATAAAATAACATTTCTTCTTCTTGCAACCATGGCAACAATCTTCAGTTTGTAGAATTATCTACTACTAGAACAACCCACCTCCACCCCCCCCCCATTTTTTTAATTGGTTCAGTGTTCCTTCCAGATCTCTGTGTAGAACCTGGAGATCAAATTTAAAGCCTAACTCCAAGCTAAATATTTGTTGTAATGTCCCTTTGATGGTTTTATTAAAAAGCAGGTTTTGCTTCAATACTGACCTTCAGTTCAGAACTGATCTTTGCAGTACCTCTTTTTCACCACAAGATGTCGCCCAGGGCCAGGCAGAGGCTGAAGAGGCACCTGTCTTGGGTGCAGTGCCCTGGGGGGCTGTCAGGGTCCTGTCCATGGCAGAAGTTCTGGAAGATCTGTTATTTCTGCCAGTACTCTGCATGGCCGCAGAAGGACACATCAGCCTCAGTTTGGTGCCAGACAACCTTTATAAGGAGGCTCATCACTTCCTCAAGTTGCTGGATGATCTCTAGCTCCCCGTACCTTGTTCTTGTTCCCTGTGACTTTGACCCGTGATTTCCTGATCCCGACTTGGCTTGCTCCTGGACCTGTCTACTCTGCTTTACCCCTGATCTGACCTCGGCCTGGCTTACGGATACTCTCTCCCTCTCGCTCCTCTGTGTATGACCTCGGCTATCCCATCTGATTACGTCTGCTCTGATTCCCATCTGGTACCTGACCTTGGCTTGAACCGACCACCCAGTAAACATCTAAATCCCGGAAGGGCTTGCATACCACACACAGGCACCTCCTGTCTGCAGACCTATCTCCGTGCACCAGCTGTGCTTCTGAGTGGACCACCAACCAGCACTCCTACAGGCGACCTGTGCAACTTTGGGCCTGACTCCCGCTGTCCTACTCTCAGGGGAGTCTGGAACTTAGCCGCAAGGGAAGCCCTCTCTCCATTGGCCTCCATCACCAGGTATGTGATAGGGGCACAGCTGAGATCGGAGCCTCTCCTGCTTCTGCATTGCCCAGCCGAGTTGTTAAACTGACAGCTTAGACCTATAGATTACACTGGGAGAGTGCCAAATGAAAGAGCTTGGGGAGGGGCGTACTTTGGCATTTTTACCTTGGGTGCCAGGGGACCTTGTTCTGGTATTGCCAGTGTGTTAAATGACTGGCCAGAAGCTGTTATAAAAAGGTAAGAAAAAAAAAAGGCATAACATGTTGCTGGCAAGGACCTCAAGAAAGGGGAGATGGGGAACCCAGAGACTGAACTGGCCTTTAAGACATGGCACCCCCAGAATGTACCCTTGGGTTTAATTTATACCAGAATGTGGATATCTACTCCCTGGATACACAGGTTGAAGTGCGTTGCCCTACAGAGTTCTTCCTGCTTAACTCAGTAGAGGGAACTCTGTGATTGGAGGAGAGCCAGTCGTGTAACTTTTAGGATCTGAGGTTGAAGTGCAACACCACAACCTATTACTCTTGATACGGATTTATTCCAATGTAATATCAATTAGAGCCAATGGGTTTAGGGGACCAGAGATATCCCTTCATCAGGACTAGAAGTTGAGGAATAGTGATGCCCTGGGTTCAGTTTGAGAAGGCTTCAGCAAACTGTAAAGGAGTCTGGATGCCAAATCTGAACCTCATTGAAATCAATGGGCGCCGAATCCAGCAATTAAAAACACCCACATGTCTGGCCAGTCCTTTCTTGAAAAAAAAAAAATCCCCCAAAAGACCCTACTTGTAAATTCATTGTCAAACCGAATGACCCGGAGCACACATCTGATCCCACACAGTAGCACAAGCCGAATGACAATTTTCGGAGCTGTCATCAGCTATATAAAGAGAGGGGCAGGAGTAGTGGTGGCACCATTGACCAAATATGGCCACATATTTGGTCAATGTGGCCACATTTATGTAATGATGTAATGATGTGGCCACATTTATGTAATGATGTACCCGGCTCCATTCACCAACCATTTGTTTATGTGGCTGGGGATTGGCCTGGCCATGTAAGTGAATGGGCTGGGGAACATCTGTGCCTGGTAGAGACAGGGTGCAAGCAGCCACTACTTCCTTAGCAACCAGTGACACCCAGAAGCTGTCTCATCCATAATGAGGAACAATGTAAGACTGGACTGGATGACAAATGCAATACATGTGTACTTTGACCCAATGATGGGACAAGATCATCCAGAGCCCAGGGTAAAAATGCCAAACTGCACCCCCTTCCCCGAAGATGTATGAGCATTAGGTGTCAGCAAAAATTCTCCCCCCCCAAAAAAAAGAGCACTAATCTGCATGCTTACTCCCTAAGCATAAATTCCTCCTCCCAGTACAAATTCTCCCCCCTGATGAAAGCCCCCTCTCCAGCACAAATCTTTGAACTCCCCCAGGGGCGGACTGACAACTCATGGGGCCCCCGGGCAATAGGGGATCATGGGGCCCCTGTGTCCTTGCCAAAACTCAAAAAAGCCTATGAAAAAGGTACCAGGGGCATCTCATGGGGCCCCCAACTGACCCCAGGCCCTCAGGCAGTGCCCAAGTTTCCAAATGGTCAGTCCGCCTCTGACCTCCCCACATACACCCCAGCTGAAATCCTCTCTCTCCCGATATGCTCCTAGCACAAATTCCCCTTAAAAAATTTTACCCTCCTAACACAAATCCTCTATCCTTCAAATTTCCTCTATAAACACAAATCCTCTTCTCTCTACACTCCAAATCCCCCTCCCCCAATTCCACATCCTAGTACAAATCCCCCCCCCCCCAAAAAATAAGTTCCTCTTCCAGCAAAAATACCCCCCAATCATCCCTACCAGCACAAATCCCCCCCAAAAAAATATTTCCCCTACTAGCACAAATCCCTTCCCCCCTCTACCATATCACCTTTTCTAACACAAACTTCCAAAATCCCACCTCCTAGAACAAATACTCTTCCTCCCTTCCAATTCGAATCCCCCCAAATCACAACTCCTAGCACACCTCCCCAAGTTTCCCCATTTAGAACCATTCTTACCCCCTACCACCCCCAAAATTCCTCATCCCAACACGAATCCCCTCTTCCAATCTCCTTGTGGTGCCCCCCCCCACCTCACATGATAGCCCATGCAGCCTCCCCTCTACCCCTTGCCTCAGCCCTGCTTTGACCCACTGAATTCTAAACTACGGTGTTCATCAATGACTCCAACCAACTGTTGATGAACACTGTGCTTCAGAATTCACTGGATCCAGTCATCCAGTCCTGAGAGATGATGTGATGACGTCAGGATCTTCAATTTATCCAATTAGAGAATACTTTGCATTCATTGAGGAAATGCAAAGTGTTCTTTGAATAGCGCCCATGCTTTGTGAGTGACTTTCTGTGTTGACGATGCACCAGGGCAGCTGTTTGGCACAGGATCCAGAAGCTAGTGGAGATATCTGGAATGGTGGTTCCTACTACAATGATTTCCAACTTCCACGGTGATCCCACAGGTTTGGGGCACAAATAAATACTTACATTCACCAGCCACTTTATTATGTACAATTGTTCAACTGCTTGGTAACACTAACTGCTAATCAGCCAATCACATGGCAGAAACTCAATGCATTTAGGTAACTAGACATGGCAAAAGACGACTTGCTGAAGTTCAAACTGAGAATCAGAAAGGGGATTTAAGTGACTTTGAACTTGGAATGGCTGTTGGTGCCAAACGGGCTGGTCTGAGTATTTCAAAAACTGCTGATCTACTGGGATTTTCATGCACAGCCATCTCTAGGGTTTACAGAGAATGGTTCGAAAAAGAGAAAATATCCAGTGAGTTGCAGTTGTGTGGAGGAAAATGCCTTGTTGATGTCAGAGGAGAATGGGCAGACCGGTTACTGTGGCATTCAGATGGTAGGGTCAGAATTTGGTGTAAACTGTCAAGGTCCTACCTTTTCCAGAGACCGTGCGGCTTCATGTACTGGCGTCCATCTTGGGTTTCTGCATGGTGGGAGTCTTTTATGCCTTGAGGTCTCTGAGGTCCATCCCCCAGAGGGGTGTGGCTGAGTACATATAAGCCTGTGATCCGCACATGCTCTTTCCACTTGTGTCTTGTGTCTTTGTGTTGCTACAGCTCTGTGTATACTCTCGTGACTCTTCTGGTATCTGACTCGGCTTGTGACTAGACCATTCTCTGTGTTTTCCTTTGATCTGACCTTCCGTTGCTGAACCTGGCCCATGACCTGTGATTCTTTTCTACTGTTCTGTACCGTTTTGTCCCGTTGTTGTCGACCCGGCCTGCCTGACTACGCTATTGTCATTTCCTACCAGCTACACGCCATTGGCGGCGGCCATTACCGCAGCCGAGTTGTCTCGGGGGGGCTGCGACCTGGTTCCTGGCTGCGTCAAGTCCATCCCCACCATCAGGGGCCCTGGTGAAGGGCAGCCTGGGACTTAGACTCCGCGCCCTGAGGGACTTTGGTCTGTTGGTGGTGGTTGTCGTCAGTCAGTGCGTTACCCTGCCACTAGGCCTACCTGTCCATTCCACAGCCCTGCCCTGACATAAACGACATGAAATCATGGATCTATCCTGCCTTGTATCAATGGTTCAGGCGGTGGTGTCATGGTGTGGGGGAGATTTTCTTGGCACTAGCAAGGTGTACCTAATTAAGTGATCGATGAGTGTATATTGGTCCAAGCCAGACCAATGTGACTATATAAAAACTGCCATACCTGGAATTCAGCTCGAACTGTTTACAGTACACTAAAATTTGATTAACTGACTTCTCTTTCCTTCTCATCAGCTCTAAGATACTGAACAAGCCAGGACAAGGTGGACCAGCAGTTGGCAGACTACTTGCTGTAGGGCATAGCACAATTTGTCCGATTGGAGCTGCCACCCGATGTAGGACATTTTTCCTTTTATGAAACTGTTACCATATAATTTCGAGGCTGAAAGTGACATCATATTCTAGAACATTCATATCCTGGGGATATTTACCAGATATAGTGCTGTCATCCACAGGGGAGATTCATTAGAACATTCAAACAAAAGTAGAATTCCTTCACGAAGAATTATTAGCAGGAATTTTATCTTCTCTATTCTGACAAACTCATGTCACCCCTTGCCCAACTTTTCTTAAAGTTGAACCAGCTTTGCTATTGCATTGAAGTGATTTTAAAGGTATTATTAGAAAAAAATAACAAACATTGTGAGAACTAGCATCAACGGAAGAGCTTCAAGAACTTTCTTCTTTTTAAGGGCTTTTCTTGCCCAATTTTATTAAAAGAAAGCAGAAAAACACAATAGGAGTTTCCCATACAGGGGTATTCAGCATTTGTCTTCCATCCAAATAAACCAAACTTTCAGCCTTTCTGGCTTGCACTTGCAGCATTGTGGCTCTGGCCTTACACTCCAGGCCTTTGTCTGTCTTCTACAGACTGCTCGCTCACCAGTGTTTGGACCATACACTTAGCAGCCCTTTTGCTGCTCGGGCTACCTCCCCTCTCCTAGGTGAAGCTCTCCTGGGTCAGACCTTATGTCTACCAAGGTGGAACCCAGAACCATATTTAGGTCACTAATAGCCCAGAACACACCTGACCAATTAGTGTGCTGGTGGTTCTGAAAACTTGGACCCATGTTTGGAGATTTCATCCCTCCTGGATCACTTTGAAATCTCCAGGCTACAGGTTCTAAAAAGGACTTTACCAAACAATGAGGAAACTGAATAGACCATTTCCTCTCCATGATACAAACTCCCTGGAGCCCCTCAACCCACCTGTTTGAGAATTCTGGGTCATAACGTCTTTCTAAACCCTGGCAGGGCAAGGCTCTGCCACAACATGTTATATTTACCTTTTCTGTGCAATGATTTTGCACAGAGCAGCCCCGATCCTTCTCTTCTCAGGTCCCCCACTGGCGCTCCTGGGTCCTCCTCTTCTCGGAGTGCCCCCATAGAAAACCACTTGCTCTAGGGGCACTCATGCATGCTTGCTCTCAAGCCCCACTCTGAGTGTCCATAAGATACACAGAATGAGGCTAAACTCTGCCCCTGCTCCCTCCTCACTGGCTATGATTGACAGCCACAGGAGTCAATGGCTCCCGCTGAATTCTCTCAGCCAATGAGGAGGCAAAGACCTGGGACAGCAGCAGCTCCCATGCACATTGCTGGATCAGTGGAAGGTAAAAAAACTTTCAAACTTTAGATCCACGTTAAATAGTTTGTTCTGGCCAAGCTGACCCAAAGGAACTATTTCCTTCATTAATTGATGCACTTGCTGCTAATGCTGTATAAACGGTATGAAGCTTCAACTACACACAGTAGACAGCGCTGTGTTTTGGCAATGGTAGAGGGACTTCCCATCCCATTTCCAGAACAAAATCATGCTGGGTCAAGTGCTGCTTAGCTATTCCCAGGAAGCCTTGTATCTAATGAATGCATAGAAGGCTTCCTTGGCTTGGCTAAGGTGGAGAGGTAGGTGGATGAGGTCACAATCTCTACCTCAAGTAACCAGAGGCAGCTTTGTATTCACTGATAAAAAAGGCTTCCTGTGAATGGCCGATGGTCCTTGACCGATGCCGGGACACAGTGCTGTATACGGTATGTAGGGGATACTGTATGTATTTTTACATAAATTTTTTTTAGTAGCCCTTTTATTCAGTGACTTTTTATTTGGTCTTCTTGTGCTTAACATTAAATATTGTGGAGTAGATACAACCTTGTCCTTGTATAGACTAATGTTTCTCTAATTTCCGCTTGCCCTTGGTGTCTGGGATTTATGAGAAGACTTATTTTAAAGGGTATTCCCTCTAACCTTAGACTAATCCACTTTGAAAAATGTCAGTACTTAATATGCATAGCTCCAATTTAATAAAAGACAGAATATTAAACATATGTTTAATGAAAAGGAGTCAGTGGCAATTGACAGCCGACCAAAGCAATGGATGTTCGGACATGAAAGTCTGGGAGATATTTTGGATTAACCACCTTTTTGCTGGTCTCTGTAGTAATACATAATTTGCTGTGAAGTAAAGCAGGAAGACTCTTCTTTTGGTGAAGAAGGTTAACTCTAGGAGACCCTAACTTGGCCAAATAAGAGTGTGTAGTACCTGTTAATGTCTTCAAGTATTTGTGTTAGACTTCAGTCCCTGTGGAGCCCATTTGGATCCCAGGACCATGGAGTATACATGAGCTTTGACGTGTGACCAAAACAAGAGTGAACCTTGCACCCTCTCGAACTTAAACCAGTGGATGTTGACTCCAGTATCTATCCATAGCCAACATATTGTTTTTGGATTGTTACATCTGAAACCCATTTTTTTAAAGTTTTTTTTAACTCTTTAATTCTTCCCCCTTCTTTGATGGCCAGCATCATTCAATCCAGTGAGCCAGGCTGCCATGGTCACTGACCCCAAACCAGTGTATGGTTCCCCCCACATCTATCCATAACGAAAATGTTGCTTTTGTATTTGCAGACCCTTTAAACCCTTTAATAATCCAATCTCTTGAACAAGGCACTCATGGTCACACCCTCTTGGGGTACGTCATCATGTTGTCCTGGGCTCACAGTACTGCTGTACTAACCTACATGGACCACTAGCAAACATAAAGGAAGATCCCATGCCATCAGCAAACCAGCCAGAAGACAGCTGTAATTAAGGAACGTATTTAGGGAATTTAAAAAAATAGGTGCAGGGATTCAGGAAGGAGGGTGGACGGTTTTCAGTGTCAATATACTCAAATCCATTCTGTGGGGAAAAAACATTCTAGTTTACTTGTTGCAATGCATTCAAGTAGATGTGCCGAAGTCTATATCTTTGCTTCCCAGTGTAGCCACGTCTCTCCAGGCCCCGTTCACACCTGTGTGTATCAGAAATATGGGCAGAAACAAGTGTTACACACAATGTTACCTGTCTCCCTTTCACATCAGAGTGCTCAGTTGCCCCTTCCCCCCTTTCACATCAGAGTCCTCATCCCCTCCTCCCTTTTCACAAGAGAATCCTACCTACCCATCTTCATCACACACCACAGTGTGGCTGTGGCAGCATGGCAGTGGGTGGAGGGATTAGCGTGGTGGTGGGATTAGAACCATTTGTTTCCATGGTGCTGGCAGCCTGTCCACCTGTACTATGGAAACGCATGATGTTGCAAAAAAATTTCACACGCAGCAAAGACCTGTAGGAGGAGAAGAGAACAATGCTGGATTTACTGAACTTGTAAGTATACTGATGCAGCAGAGAAAGAGAACGAGAGGAAAAGGACACATTAACTGCATTTATTTGCTAGAGAGTGAAGTTCCTCTTTATTTTCAAACATTATACAGCATTTTAATTGGACCAGAATTGGTCTTGAAGGTGGTGGATGGTACAAGGACCAAGATAAGTGTAGGGCTTCCATCATCTGCTCAGTAGCTGACAATCAGTTGGTTTTGACCTTAATTCTTTTGTTGGGATCTGAAAGTATCCGTATGCTTTCTCATTAATCCTAGTGATACTTATTTGTAGTTCAGCACCCTGGAGAGCTCCATATACTGTTCTGTTTACACTGTACGTAGTCCAGCCTTTCTCAACCAGGGGGCCCATGCAGCCTATTTATTAGAATAGTTTTTAAAATTTTAGCATGTGTTGCCCTTTTAAAATGATGGACAGTCTTGAGGAACCCCATTTTAGAATGGGGTGCCTTAAGACTGTCCATCATTTTAAAGGGCGGCTCAGGACTGTCCATCAATTTAAAGGGTGCCTTGATTGAAAAGAGGTTGAGAAACACTGGTTTAGACGACTACTATTTCCAGAAGGAGCTTAGCCTGATGGTGCTACACTTGTCCTCTGAGAAGGAATTGCTTTTTGCTGGGATTTAAAGTGCCATACACATGGATTTTATGTAAGCGCAATTTTAAGTGTTTTTACCTAATAAATACGGTGTTACGCTATGGAAGCAGGGGCGGACTGACCATTTGGAAACTCGGGCACTGCCCGAGGGCCCGGGGTCAGTAGGGGGCCCCATGAGATGCCCCTGGTACCTTTTTCATAGGCTTTTTTGAGTTTGGGCAAGGACACAGGGGCCGCATGATCCCCTATTGCCCGGCGGCCCCATAAGTTGTCAGTCCGCCCCTGAGCCTGGGATACCTTGAGGTTTCTTCAAGGGTACCTTGGCAAAATGTCTAAAAATTGGCCAAAACATGTATTCAAGCCAGCGGGTGGAATAAGCCTGCCTTTTAGTTACACTAAGCCACAGGTTTTCATTGCGCACCATTATGACCTTCTAGCCGCTGGCGTCCTGACAACCAATGACATCATCAGTTGATAAGGAGGATGTCAGTTGCTTGCACAGCATCCTTGTTTGACCCTCCCCTGCCCCTCTCCATCAGTTCTGGGTTCACATTAGCTCAGTGATGGAGAAAAACTGAGGGAGAAGAGAAACATGGGAATACTAGTCAGTAGCAGTGTGCAAAAGTGTATTTGCTTTGCAAGAATAAATCACCTCTAATGTTGGGTGTCCTACGTGTGTGGATGTTGCTGCATTATATAAAACTATTAGAATAGTTTTCACATTTTAGAATGGGGTGCTCTTTTAAAATTATGGACAGTCTAGGGGTGCCTCAAGACTGTCCATAATTTTAAAGGGTGCCCCAGGACTTTCCATAATTTTAAAGGGTGCCTTGACTGAAAAAAGGTTGAAAAACACTTACATAGTCTGTCTTACTAAGCAACTAGCATTGTACAACCTTAATAGAAGGCATTCATCCTTATAGAAGACATTCATCCAGGCCTATCCCATTTCTGTACTGTTGAAGGACATAGGTGTGCGCAGCCTAGCGTGTACACCTTAAAGCTCAAACACATGTGTGTGTCTACATATATTTGGCCCCGGCACAGTGATCTCCCTGCCAGCACAGTAAAAGAGAAGTACTTCTCTTATGGCAGAGCCAGTAAGAGGGAGATGTTTCCGATCTTTCCGCAGGCACACAGAACGATAATGATAATTCGGGTGATTAGGGTGTGCCCAGGCATCTCTGGCACACCCTGTGCGCACGCCTATGTTGAAGGAGCATATTGATATAACCCAGAGTTTCTCAACCAGGCTTCCTCCAGAGCAGGGGTCCTCAAACTACAGCCCGCAGGCCACATACAGCCCACCAAAGACATTTACCCATCTTGCCGAAAAAAAAAAAAAACAGTGCCAGCCAGCAAATAACTAGGCTGCTTGAAGACTCACCCCTTGATTTCACCCTCTGCAGCCAGAGGAGCAACAGGAGAAGAGGAGGAGAGCACACCAGGCACCAGGTACAGTGAATTTCAGTGTCCAGTGCGTTACAGAGTACAGTGCATTGCAGTGTCCAGTGCGGTACAGAGTACAGTGCATTGCAGTGTCCAGTGCGGTACAGAGTACAGTGCATCGCAGTGCACAGTGCATTACAGAGTACAGTGCATTGCAGTGACCAGTGTGGTACAGAGTACAGTGCATTGCGGTGTCCAGGGCATTACAGTGTCCAGTGCATTTTAAATATTGCATTGTTTTTTCCTGTTTTTATGCACTACAAATATGATATGTGCGGTGTGCATAAGAATTTGTTCATATTTTTTTCAAACTATAGTCCAGCCCCTTAACAGTGTGAAGGTCAGTGAACTGGCCCCCTGTTTAAAAAGTTTGAGGACCCCTGCTCCAGAGGTTCCTAGGGGGTCCTTGCACAATTATTAATTTTTGCCTCTCAGATAAATTTCCACTGACACCATTGCCCTTTTTGACTATCTGTAAGGAGTAATTCTTCCCAATGACCACAGGTGTAAAGAGAATTCTTCGCACTGACCATCACACTAATATACCATGAGCTGTAGATATAGTAATTTTTAGCAGGGGTTCCCTGAGACCAAAACATTTATTTCAAGGGTTCCTCTGTGCTGAAAAGGTTCAGAAAAGCTGATATAACCTACTGTATATATCAACCATACAAACCATTTCATGAAATAATGCTTCTGAAAATTACAGAGTTGTGCTATTATTATTGTTGTTAGCCCACCACTGGCTGGAGGGAGTACCCCAATTATGGCTAAGTAGGCACATGACTCATTCCAAATGGCATTTGATGAAAGATCACGTCGCAACTCACATTGCAATGAACATAATGGTGCTCATTAGTGCATAATACAATTCACAACAGGTAATATAGAGTCCATAAAGAAATTCATATTTCCAAGTGTCCATATAATTAAAGGTAAAAGTGCATCACCAAATAACCCAGATAATAGTGAAGTGAAGAACGCAGCTTGAATAGCGGGAATGCACGCTTACCGACTATAGGGGACCTTCTACTTCAAGAAAGGTCATAAGAGCTCTCATGTATCAACTGTGGAAGAGGACACTACACCACTCAGAATGTTCTCTAAGAGGAACCAGTCTCTTCCAGTGATAATTCATATATCTCCTATGTAGTGTCTTCTCTCCCAGGACAACCTCCATCCTAATAAAACCCTCAATTTAAATCAGCGGAATACATTCCAGAAGCATCAGAAGGTGTTCGGTGTCTTACAGTTAATTTTCTTTCTAAAGCAGCCACAGCCTCAATAGAAATTCTTGTCCTTTACCATCACACTGTAGAGAAGGACCCTTGCTCTATGTAGTGCAGCAGTGGTCTCTCTGCAAAGGTCCAACAAGCCCTCCACTGATTCATAGCCAGAACTTTCCAATCAGCAGGAAGCATGAGATTTGCTGATTACAGCATGCAGGTTTGAATACAACCTATGGAGGTTTAAATCGGTAGGGGGGGATGTTAGACGTCTGCAGAGAGATCACTGCTGCACCACATAGAGCAAGGGTCCTTCTCTACAGTGTGTTGGTAAAAGACAGGCATTTCTATTGAGGCTGTGACTGCTTTAGAAAGAAAATGAACTGTAAGACACCAAACATCTATTGATACCTCTGGAATGTATTCAGCTGATTTAAATTAAGGTTTTATTAGGATGGAGGTTGTCCTGGGTGAGAAGACACCACAAAGGAGATATGTGGTTCCTCTTGGAGAACATTCTGAGTGGTGTAGCGTCCTCTTCCACCGTTGATACATGAGAGCTCTTATGATCTTTCTTTAAGTAGAAGGTCCCCTATGGTCGGTAAGCGTGCATTCCTGCTATTCAGGTGGCGGTCTTCGCTTCACTATTATCTGAGGAATTTGGTGATGGACTTTATTATTATTATACGGTATTTATATAGCACCAAAAAGTTTGCTCAGCGCTGTACAATATAGTGGGGGACAGTACATGAGAGAGTACAGTAACAAAACACGAGGGGTTTGAGGGCAATGGTCTTTTGAGCTTACAATCTAGGAGGGAGGGGATAGTGGTACAGGAAGAAGTGGCTGTGGGGGGATGGAGTGGTAGGAGGAGTGGAGGAGATCGGCTGTTAGGTGAGGGTGGGGTAGGCTTCCCTGAAGAGATGGGTTTTCAGGGTGCGCCTAAAGGTAAGGAGGGTAGGTGACAGTCTGATGTATTGGGGTAGTGAGTTCCAGAGGACGGGGGAAGTCCTGGAGAAGTCCTGTAGTCGGGCATGGGAGGAGGAGACCAGGGAGCTAGAAAGTAGGAGGTCTTGTGAGGAGCGAAGAGTATGGGTTGGGTGGTATTTGGATATCAGGTCGGTTAGGTAGTTTGGGGCAGTGTTATGAATAGCTTTGTACGTCAGTGTTAGAAGTTTGAATTTTTTGCGTTGGGCAATCGGAAGCCAATGGAGGGAATGACAGAGGGGGGTGGCAGATGCGGAGCGGTTGGTAAGGTGGATGAGTCTGGCCGCTGAGTTCAGGAAAGACTGAAGCGGGGATAGTGTGTGATGAGGTAGGCCGGTGAGAAGGGAGTTGCAGTAGTCCAGACGTGAGATAATAAGGGAGTGAATGAGTTGTTTAGTAGTGTCTGGGGTTAGGAACGTACGTATTTTGGAGATGTTGCGGAGGTGGAGCCTGCATGAATGACATGGGGTAGGAAGGACAGGTTTGAGTCTAGAGTGACACCTAGGACTTTGGCTTGCGGGGTGGGACTGATGGTGGCATTATTGGTCGTGAAGGAGAGGGGGGGGGGCGCGGGCTGGGGGGGAAAATTAGGAGCTCGGTTTTGGAAAGGTTTAATTTGAGGAACTGGAGTGACATCCAGTCTGATATGTCGTTCAGTAGGCAGGTGATTCGGGCGAAGACTGAAGGGGTGAGGCGAGGGGTAGAGAGGTAGATTTGCATGTCATTGGCGTAGAGGTGGTAGTTGAAACCATGGGAGTGTATCAGTTGGCCAAGGGAGGAGGTGTAGAACCAACAGAGAGGGGGAGAGAGGGGGAGGTGGCAGCGTTATAGGTAACACTGAAGGAGCGCTGGGTTAGATAGGAGGAGAGCCAGGAGAGAGCGTTGTCTCTAATGCTGAAGGAGTACAGTTTATTAAGGAGGAGGTGGTGGTCAACTGTGTCGAAGGCCGCGGAGAGGTCGAGGAGTAGGAGGACTGAGTAGTGGCCATTAGCTTTGGAGGTTAGCAGGTCATTGCTGATTTTGAGTAGGGCGGTTTCGGTGGAGTGTAGGGGACGGAAGCCAGACTGTAGGGGATCAAGGAGGTTGCTGTCATTGAGGTTGGAGCTTAGGCGATTATAGACTAAGCGCTCAAGGAGTTTGGATGTAAATGGCAACAGGGAGATGGGTCTAAGGTTGTTCAGGTCGGTGGGGTCCAGGGAGGGTTTTTTGAGTATGGGAGTGATGTGCACGTGCTTTAGGGGGGAGGGGAATGCGCCAGTAGAGAGGGAGAGATTGAAGATGTGGGTGAGGGAGCGTAGGATGGAGGAGGAGGGTGCCCTTAGGAGTTGTGTGGGGACAGGGTCGAGGGGGCAAGTGGTGAGGCAGGCTTCTGGGAAGACCTTAGTGACCTCTTCAGTGGTAGCAAGGCTGAAGGAGTGGAGTGTTGGGGGGGTTTTAGTGTGCGGGGTGGTGAGGATCAGGGCGGTTGCGAGGTCAGAGGAGGGGAGAGTTGAGGGGGTTATCGTGGGAGGGAGGCTAGGTGGGGAGGTAGATTGAGCATTGGCGATGTCCTTACTGATTGCATCGATCTTGTTATGGAAGTGGTTGGCAATCTCGTGGGTGGTGAGTGAGGTACTGGGTGGAGGTGGGGGGGAGAGAGTAGGGAGTTGAAAGTGGAGAAGAGCTGGCGAGGACAGGTGGAGAGGGTGTTGATGAGGGTTACGAAGTAGGCTTGTTTGGCGGCGTGGAGGGAGGAGGTGTAGATGAGGAAGGCGGATTTGTAAAGAGTGAACGCTTGAGGGGATCTGGTTTTGCACCATAATCGCTCCAGCGCACGACTGCGTCGTTACCTTTAATTATATGGACACCCCCACAGAGAGCAGAAACCCTCCAGAAACAGGATTTACTACTCAGGCTGTTTGAGAAAGAGAATGACCATTGAACAGATTTTGATTTGATGCACCTGGAATGTATTTATCTGTTTTATACAATAGGGCTTTAATCCTCCACAAGCATCATAAAGCTTTTAGGTTGCTGAAACCTGAGTTCTCAGCTCCGTCCACCTGCTATGGCTATGCTAATAGCTCACTGTTGGCCTTTTCTTTTCTTTTTTTTTTTACATTATTACTAATGTAGCACTAGAAGCCCATAGCTAAAGGAGACAGAGCTAGCATCCGTCACATAGGGAACTCATCCTGCCATAAACCGTAAAAGATATAATAAGTCACTTCTTTAAGTGATCTGACCCTTTAAAAGAGAAATTCCTTCAATCAATGATTTCCTTCCAGAGCTGCCCTTGCCTTTGCTCACCTACCAGCTGTATGCCGTAATCTGTAATTTGCAGCCCACTGAATGCAACACAGAAAAATGAGATTCGGTTTTATGCACCGTACCCTGGCGGAGCGCATTTGCCCCGAGGATGGAATAGATGTTACATACAGAATATCAGTGAATTCCCACAAAGCCTAATGCAGTGATATCAGAGCACCGGTCCAGCACTTAGCAGCATATATGTTACATGAAACCACATGACAGGAGGTCGAGCAGTGAATCATTATCCTCCCGTGTGGGCCCCGAGGCTGTAGGACAAGCTCACTAGCAGCCTAACGCCATGTGAAGTTTGTTAACACAGTGTGAATATTATATTATTATTACATTTAATTGGACGCCCCAAAGGTAACTTCTACGTGGAAGGCCAGTAAAACAGAAGGAAATTGAATTATTTAGCATGCAAGCTGCTTTTGATAAACTACATGGGAGACCATGAGATCAGATTTTTTTTTTTTTCTGAGCACATATGGGGTCTGTCAGTATTGGGCCTATTTAAAACTGTATGTAAAGGAAAAACTTCTTTTTTAGTTTTGGATAGAGTGGGAAAACATTAGACATTCTGTCAAAATTATTTTCGGTCATTGCCCCCACTGGGGAAATTCTTCCCTCTGTTGGTCCTGGTGACCCTTGTCAATCAGATAGAAAGAGGAGGGAAATCCAAAATTTTATAGTAAAGCGGAATCTCACCCAAAAGGAAAAGTTCCACTTCTTTGCATCCTCCTCCCCTCCACTGCCACATCTGGTACTTTTTTGGGGGAAGTGAGTACCTGATTTTGACAGGTACCCGCTCCCACTTCCCGTCAGATCACCGTGGTTCAGCCCCTTTTCCTCCCCCCCATCACAGGTTCCAGAAGCAGGGGCATATTTATCACACGATAAACAAGGCATTTGCCTAGGGTGAACTTTTTCAGGGGTGCGGGCCCTCCCCAGGCGGAGGTGACACATGTGGCAGCCAGTGACTGAGGATGCGGAGCAGGTGAGGCACAGGGGCAGCAGTGTGGCCTGCGGGCTGCTGGAGGGTGTCCGACGTTTGTTTCAGGATCATTGTCAGAGATCAGTGCAGAACGAAGACTTCAGGCTTTCCTGATCATGGCTCCCGGGGTGACCAGCAGGTGAGTGCTGGAATCAATCTCACATGTGGGGGGAGGGGAACGTAAATTTTATTCTTGTCTAGGGTGGCACACAACAAAAATACACCACTGCCCAGAAGGCTGTGTGACCATTCACAAACCTCAGCCTACGCAAATGCTACTGTGGACTGTGATGGGAGTGACATTTGGGGGTGGGGGGACCTCTGTATCATCTTCCCAAATTCCTATGTTTAACCCACCCTGTGTCTAAGGGGTACAGGGTGTGAATGTCTATTGTGTATTGTGTATTGGTGTGTTGTCCTTTGTTCCCTGCCATGTGGTTGTCCATTTTCCTCTGCCATGTGCTGCATCCCATTGTTCTGTGTCTTGGTTGGGTGGGGGGTGTTTCCTGTAGCCCTTCCCACTGATGGGGCGGGCTGATGATGTGTTTCCTGTCCCTGGTTGTGTTTCCCCGCCCTGTGTATATAAATTGTGTTTGTGTAAAAATAAAGGAGTTGACTTCCTGTTTTAAGAAGAGTCGGATGCTGTCTATTTCCTGAGGGATTTCAAGGGTGTGGTCCGTGGATTTGTGTTCGGACAGGGAAGCTGCGGTATAACGGAATATACCCAAGTGCGGTCTGGGGTCCTTTTCCGTTACATGGACACAATGCCAATATAGGGGAAAAGACAAAGTTGGGGAGAGGTACCAGGTCTAGGTCTGGCTGCTGACCCACAATACAACAAATAAGATATACCTGTTCTCAAATCCCAATAGCTAGTACATCCATTCATCCATCAGGTGCTAAAGGGGTATAAACACTAGAAATTCTGAAAGACCCTCTGCACACTGCTATATACCCTTTCAAGCAAACTTTGCAATAAATAGGGATATTTGGATGTCCAGCTTAAACATGTATTGCAATATGTGTGAACCATATATTCCTATTTATTGCAAAGTTTGCTTGAAAGGGTATATAGCAGTGTGCAGAGGGTCTTTCAGAATTTCCATTCACAAAGCTCAACGCAACTCGCAAATGCGCAGTAGGAAACAAGTTTTGAAGCTGGATGACTTCACTGCTGGTTTCCCTTACCTAAGATGCCGCCTCCAGCACACGAAGCCAATTGAAGAATCAGTTCAGGTGAGGACATTGCTGGATCCCTGGACAGGTAAGGGTCCTTATATTAAAGTCAGCACCTACAGTATTTGTAGCTGCTGACTTTAAATTTTTTTTTTTTTCAGAAGAGGCAAGGTAAAAGCCTCCAAAGGTGATACCTGTTCCTGACCATACATGGTTAGACTTTTCTTTCAAAATGTTCATTTTCAAAATGTTCATTCGATTTTCTATTGGTTAACGAGTTCCAGACTTTGGGCATTCTACACATTACAAAAAAAGATGATAATTGTACACAGGACATGTGTAGCATGTCCAATCTCTCTGCCCTGCTTCTGGGACTCCCCTTCCCAGTATACAGTAATTGCCGGCTTTAATTAAGCAAAGCCGGTATGACTGTATACTCGGAGAAGGTGTCAGCAGCCAAAAAAAGTAAAAAAAAAAAAAGCAGCCTGATTCAATGATTACAATAGCACTTACCCAGACTCTATCTTTCTGTTCATTCATCTGCAGATCAAAGAAGGAATTAATTTATATCTAAAATTGATGTCAGTTAAAGCAAACTGACCAGCAAAAAAAAAAATGGTTTATTTTAAATAAAATGTTTCTCTCTTTAACCCCTAGTTTCCTCTAATGAGCCCTAATTATTCTCCTTTTTCTTTTAACTATTACGTTCCTCCTGATTTTTTTTTTTAATATTTAAACTTTTTTGTTTTTGTTTTGTCTGTTAATATTTTTACTCATTTAACATAAATGTATGTATCTCCCATTTTTAAAAAGTGCAAAATTGAAAACAACTTTGCAATGCATTATACCAGAATGATAATTTTAGTGTCATTTTAAACCGGACAAACCGCAGAATTAAATTTGAACTTTTTATGTGCAGAAACACTATTTATTTTTAAACTAACAGTGTTGAAAAAAGACAAAGTGTGTTCTGTTTAGTTTTGATGTCTTTTATTGCCTAAGGATTATGAAAAAGAAAATACTTTTTTGCAAGACAATATCAAGAAAATAAAGCCTTGTGTTCCTTAAAAAACAACATATGTATTACGCTGTTATCTTAAAGTAGAACTCCAGTCAAAATTTTGTATTTTCCCATGGGCTGTGCCCACACTGCAGGGGTTAACTGCTGATTTTGTCCAGGGGGCTCAGGAAAAAGCTATACTTACTGTGTCCCCTGATCCTCCAGAAAACATGTACCCCCCATGTCCAGTGGTGGACTGTTACTGCATAGCAGAGCAATACACAGTAAAACACTCACTGCACACAGTTAACCCTTTGATCGCCCCAGATGTTAACCCATTTATGCCCAGAGCCATTATTACAGTGTCAGTGCTTTTTATTAGCACTGGTCACTGTATTAGTGTCTCTGGGGATGTCAGTGACAGTCAGTCCCCCCCCCCCCCCCAGTGTCAGCATGCCTGCCTCAGTCCCTCTATAGGTCACTGATTGCCGCCATTACTAGTATATATATATATACACATATATATAATTCCGGTATACATACCACCATTTGTAAACGCTATAACTTTCACGTAAACCAATTAATTTACACGTATTGGGATTTTTTTTTTACTGGACATGTTTCATAGTAAAAATTAAAAAAAAGTAAAAATTTTCTTTTTCAAAATTGTCGATCTTTTTTTGTTTATAGCGCAAAAAATAGAAAACGCACAGGCAAATATCACCAAAAGAAAGCTCTATTTGTGGGAAAAAAAGAACATACATTTCATTTGGGTGTAGTATTGAATGACTGCGCAATTGTCAATTACAGTAACACAGCGACCTATCGCAAAAAATGGCCTGGTCAAGAAGGGAGGTAAATCCTCTGGAGAGCAAATGGTTAACCAAGGCTTGGAGGCATTCTTAAACATTTGTGAGGCCAACATTTTTTTTTTTTTTCTACAAAAACCATTATCCGAACCATTAATTACATTTCTTACTATCTTTATTCCCATTACCTCCCCACCCCTATCTAATACCCCCTCCCGCCTCAAAAATCCACCCTCCCCACTAATAAACCCACCCACTCTGCATTATTCCATTACCTCTTTTCCTAGATAGTATATATAGATACTTCCACCTCTTTTGCACTGCTACTTCATATTTCTTACCACAAATTCTTCCCATTTTCTCCACTTCTTATAAAATAGCCCCATCTTGTCTTCCTGCATATAATACAATTTCTCCATCCTACATATCTGATTCGTTCTCTCCACCCAATCCTCCTCCCTCGGCGCCTCTGGTCTATGCCAAAACCTAGGAATCAGACCCTTCGTTGTGAGGCCAACATTAATAAGGAAATATGTAATTTGCAATTTCCCAATCAGTAGGGGGTGAACAGGTATGAGAGGCAAAGTGGTTAATAGGGTCAACTTGTTAACAGTTTGATTGCAGTGTTGAGAAAAATCAAAGGCAAAGGATGGTTCTTTTTTCCCAATTGAATGAACCCATTTTAGCTGAAAGAGCCTCCCTTGTGTAGACATCCAAAAGCACTGGGCACAGTCATCATGGAAGTGATGTAAGCAGTCCCACCAGTGTCAGAGCTATCACTCAAGTGGCATTCTATAGCATTCCCTTTCACTCCTCCTCTGACAGCTACATAAAGGTTATGTAGGGAGGCGAGGGACAGAGGAGCTGGGCCAGCATAAGCAGTAATGAATCACGCCCAAAAGAGGAGGAAGCTATGACATGTAAAGGAGGAGGGGGCTGTGCTCTGAAACTCTTCCTGGAGTAGACAAGTTTTCTAGCAAGTCCAAAGGCACAGTGCAAGTGAATAAACATTTCTCAAAAGGAAAATACTGCAAGTAAGCATTTAAAATATTTGATTTTTTTCTTTCCCTTTACCTGCAATTCAGTAACAATTTCAGTACTAAGAGTGGAACTGAGATTCAAACTTGATTATATAATTGTAGTTACTCCCTACGTGTTTCGCCCTCACGGGCTTCTTCAGGGGGGATTTTTGAAGTGATTTCAACTGCCGAGGCAGTCTAAAGGTATATAAAAAAATTATACAATTACCAAACAACTTTAATATACCCAATACAAAGTATTTCACCAAATATATATATGGGACTCAATGGCTAACCCTGTATGTGAAAACTCACAGAGCTAAGAGGAAATATCAAAGATCTTAATTGGCCTACACGTCCAAAAACAGTTGTAGAGGATATAATGGGCATCAAATATCCATCTAGGCATAATAGGATAGGCATAAAAAACAGGAAATTAATTACATTTAACAGAAGATATAAGGAATAGATCATAATTCATTAGGTTGAGGTTGACTTTAGGCAATTTTACCTGTTACATGTTTTAGAAGGATACATAGGTATAACTTAACAAGAATCTAATTGAGCCAGAAGAATGGATATTGGGTTAGAATTGGATTAGGGCAGCACAGTGGCTAAATGGTTAGCACTTCCGCCTGGCAGTACTCGGGTCGTTGGTTCAAATCCAAATCACGGCACCACCTGCCTGGAGTTTGCATGTTCTCCCTGTGCTTGTGTGGGTTTCCTCCCACACTCCAAAGACATGCTGGTAGGTGAATTGGCTCCTGTCTACATTGTCCCTAGTATGTGTATGTATGAATGTGAGTTAGGGACCTTAGATTGTACACCCCTTGAGGGTTAGGGACTGATGTGAATGTACAATATATATGTAAAACGCTGAGTAAATTGTCAGCGCTATATAAGTACCTGAAATAAATAAATAAATATTGCTGTGTTCCTGGCTGCTGTTGCAGAAAGCTGTTGAGGCAAACCAGCAGCCCTTATGGGGGTAAGAGCTACATGTGGGTTTGCTATAATAATGAGGCAAGATTTCATTGTTACAAAAGGACCAAAAATCACCCCTTTCTTTGACACTAAAACATTCTAGGGATATTTTATGTGTAGGATTTGTCTTAAAGCAGAAATGCAGGTGTTAACCTCACCCTTACAATGGCCTCGCGCCAGCGGGATGATGTCACTCCTGCACATGTGTACACAGAGTCCAACCCGATTGCATAAATGGAGCTGCACATGCGCAGCTCAGCTTTCAGCACTGGAGGAGACAGTGAGCAGGCAGGTAGGGGCATTGTAGTACAGAAGAGGCATTGCATATCTCTTCTGCAATAAAAGCCAGCCTGTTCACTGTGTGGTACAGCGGAACTTCAGTTCTGCTTTAATTGCACAATGTGTGTGAATTGCATCTTATTATTGAGGATTCCACACAATCTGTTTGCTCGGTGGGTGTCGATGTAATCCAGGGAAGAATCTTCATTTAGTTAATGTTGGAAATGCAAGTTACCCTGTTAGGATAAATGATAGTTCTTCCAGACCAGAAGAGACTTGTTTTGTTCCAGGCGTTTAAATCCTGAACAAATTTAAAATATGTGTAAAGAGAACCAACAGACCTTTAAATTATTTTTTTAATCCAAATGTATTTTTTTTTCGTAGTTTGTGTAATGCTGACAATCTCCATAGTGCCTCAAAGAGAGTTGGCTTGTATAGCAATGATGTATGTTATATTATTATTATTATTATTATTAATAATATAAATATTATTATCAATAATAATAATCAGAAGTGGACATGATTCGTTAGGAATCGAAATTCGGACAAAATGTCTGTTTTTCGGAGATTTGGATGTATTTGAATTTCCAAATGACAATAGTAACAATTTTCAACAAATCCAAAATAAGTTATAATGAAATTAATTATCCAAATTCAATATGAATTTGAATTTGAAAATGAATTTCGAATTTGAAATGGAAACAAATTGCAATAAATACAGTAAGGTATAAAAGTGAAATAAGGTGATGATTCCTACTTAGGCTGCTTTAGAAAAGAAAAGAATGAAATAAAATAACAATAAAACAGAAAAGAATAGAATAGAATAAACTAGAATATATTAAAACAGAATAGAAAAGGGGCAGCACAGTGGCTAAATGGTTAGCACTTCTGCCTGGTAGTACTAGGGTCGTTGGTTCAAATCACAACCACAGCACCACCTCCCTTGAGTTTGCATGTTCTCCCTGTGCCTGCATGGCTTTCCTCCAGTTTCCTCCCACACTCCAAAGACATGCTGGTAGGTTAACTGGATCCTGTCTAAATTGGCCCTAGTGTGTGTATGAATGTGAGTTAGGGACCTTAGATTGTACACCCCTTGAGGGTTAGGGACTGATGTGAATGTACAATATATATATATATATATATATATATATATGCAGGCCCAGACTGGGATAAAAAACAGGCCCAAACATTATAGACTGAGCAGCCAATTTCCAGGGAGGGGGGTAGGGGTGCAAGGGCATTCGCAGGGGCAGTTGGTGACAGAATATTCACAGAGTCAGTCCTCAGCACTCTGATATAAAGAGGACTGCACTGCACAGCACAGCCCCTTAAATCACAGTGCCCATAGAGATCTAATCACAGTGCCCCCTATATATTCAAAGAGATGGCCCAATCCAGCAAAGAGACATTCCCATATAGCAAAGACAGGATGTCACTTTGCTGGATGGGGATTTCTCTTCTTGGACTTGGCTGTCTCTTTGCTGTATTGGGATGTCTCTTTGCTGGACTGGATTGTCTCTTTGCTGGATTTGGATGTCTCTTTGCTGGACCCAACTGGGCAAAGAGACAGCCCAGTCCAGCAGAGACAGATCTTCCAGCAAAGAGACAGCTTGTCCAGCAAAGAGACATCCCCATATAGCAAAGATGGGATGTGTCTTTGCTGGACAGGGAAGTCTCTTTGCTGGATGGGGATGTCCCTTCTTGGACTGGGCTGTCTCTTTGCTGGATTGGGATGTCTCTTTGCTGGACACAATTGGGCAAAGAGACAGCCCAGTCCAGCAGTGACAGATTGTCCAGCAAAGAGGCAGCCCGTCCAGCAAAGAGACATCCCATATAGCAAAGACAGGATGTCTCTTTGCTGGACCCAACTGGGCAAAGAGACAGCCTAGTCCAGCAAAGAGACAGCCCATCCAGCAAAGAGACAGCTGGTCCAGCAGAGACAGCCCATCCAGCAAAGAAACAGCTGTCCAGAAAATAGACAGCCCATCCAGCAAAGGGACAGCCTATCCAGCAGAGAGAGCCCATCCAGCAGAGAGAGCCCATCCAGCAGAGAGAGCCCATCCAGCAAAGAGACAGCCCATCCAGCAAAGAGACAGCCCATCCAGCAAAGAGACAGCTCATCCAGGAAAGAAGCAGCCCATCCAGAAAAGAGACAGCTCATCCAGCAAAGAGACAGCTCCTTCAGCAAAGGAACAGGCAGGATAGGCCTCTCTGAAGAGATCAGTTTTTAGGGATCGCCTAAAAGTGGACAGAGGTGGAGATAGTCAGACACATTGGGGAAGGGAGTTCCAGAGCATGGGAGTGGCTCTGGAGAAGTCTTGGAGGCAAGCATGGGAGGAGGGAGCTAGAGAGCAGGAGGTCTTTGGAGGAATGAAGAGAACGACTTGGTTGGTATTTTGAGACCAGGTTAGTGACGTAACTAGGGGGTGAGTTGTGGATGGCTTTATAAGTTGTTGTAAGTATACTGAATTTTTTTTGTTGGGTGAGCGGGAGCCAGTGGAGGGACTGACAAGCAGGGTTGGCAGGCACTGAATGGTTGGTAAGGTGGATGAGTCTGGCAACAGCATATTTTTGTCTATGGTTTGCACTTATTTTTCCAACACAATATCACCAAATAAAAACCTTGCATGCCCTGAAAAAAAAATGTATTACTTAAAAAAAAGCTTTCATTGCCTATGTGTCATGCTGATCCTTCAACTTCAGTTTTTTCCGAGTCACTGACCTGGAACAAACATGGCAATTTGGAGTTCGGACTTAGCTGGCTGTGGTTTCTTGACGGAGATGGTATTGCAGATCTAGGACCAGCATGACAGCCAAGAGAATTGAGTGCTGAGCAGGAGGTCAGCAATGCCACCCAAGACATAGCAGGTTCCATTTAAACGTTCGGCTGCTTCTCTATCTTTGGTCTTTTTGTTCCCACGAGTCCTTCCTAGAATGCAAACTCGTTTATCGCTTCATGTCAAGAGGAGCAATATTGATCTCAGCGAATGTTGTCTGTCGGATGATAAAGCAGTTTTTCCTGCATGTCAGCTCGTAGAAGAGGAATCAGAATTTGTCATTTCCTGCGTTCATCATCGTTACGACTAGACGTTGCGTCAGGATTTGATTATGTAGCCAGATAGTGAGGCTTCTTATACCTCAGATTAACATCAATTAATAAACTGCCATCTGAATAAAAGGCAGATATTGTTTATAAAGGGGGAGCTTTTGAGAATATCCTCACCGCCAATTAACACTTTGACCTCCTTTCCTTGTAAAAGAAATGCAGCTGTGACCTGGTCCTGGACCCATTGCCTTTCCAAACGGTAGACCTCAATCCTGCCCTTCTGTTATGTCATCATTTAAAGGAATTGTATCCTGAGAGATGCTGACAATTTTGATAAAGGCAAACCACATGGAACAAAAATATATTTTAAATATATTTTTAAAATATTCTTGCCAAATATATTGACATATATTTGAAATACTACAATTTTGGCCATATTCAATATATTTAAAAATATATATATATAAAAGAAATAAAATAATAAATAAAATTTTATATATATATATATATATATATATATATGTATGTATGTATGTATGTATGTGTGTATATATATATATATACTGTATGCTGAAATATCTGAAAAATATTTTAGAAAATATATCTTTTTTAAATATATTCTTCAGATTTATTTTAACATATAAAGAAGTAATTTTAACATATATTTTTACATATATTTGTAAATTCTTTCCAAAAATGTAGATTAAATGTATTTTTAAAACATTTTTCATTAATTTTGTGAAATATAAAATACATGTGTGTGTGTGTGTATATATATATATATATATATATATATATATATACTGAATATGGCAAAATTTTTGTATTTCAAATATATGTCAATTTTAAAAATATATATTTTTTAAATATATTCTTTCGATTTTTTTTAACATATAGAAAAGCAATTTTACCTTATTTTTACATATATTTGTAAATGCATTCCAAAAATGTACATTTGTATTTTTAAAGACATACAGTATATTTAAAATGTATTTTAAAAAATATTTTTCAAATATTTTGTAATAAAAACGCATTTCAACGTGCAGTATATACAGGTGAAACTCAAAAAATTTGAATATTGTGCAAAAGTTCATTTATTTCAGTAATGCAACTTAAAAGGTGAAACTAATATATGAGATAGACTCATTACATGCAAAGCAAGATAGTTCAAGCCGTGATTTGTCATCATTGTGATGATTATGGCTTACAGCTCATAAAAACCCCAAATCCACAATCTCAGAAAATGAGAATATCGTGAAAAGGTGGAATATTCTCGGCTCAAAGTGTTCCACTCTAATCAGATAATTAAGCCATAACACCTGCAAAGGGTTCCTGAGCCTTTAAATGGTCTCTCAGTCTGGTTCAGTAGGAATCACAATCATGGGAAAGACTGCTGACCTGACACTGGTGCAGAAAACCATCATTGACACCCTCCATAAGGAGGGAAAGCCTCAAAAGGTAATTGCAAAAGAAGTTGGATGTTTCCAAAGTGCTGTATCAAAGCACATTAATAGAAAGTTATGTGGAAGGGAAAAGTTTGGAAGAAAAAGGTGCACAAGCAGCAGGGATGACCGCAGCCTGGAGAGGATTGTCAGGAAAAGTCCATTCAAAAGTGTTGGGGACTTTCACAAGGAGTGGACTGAGGCTGGAGTCAGTGCATCAAGAGCCACCACACACAGATGGATCCTGGACATGGGCTTCAAAGGTCGTATTCCTCTTGTCAAGCCGCTCCTGAACAACAAACAATGTCAGAAACGTCTTACCTGGGCTACTGTGCTTCATTAAGACCAGGGTCAACGCAGCCATCTACCAGGAGATTTTGGAGCACTTCATGCTTCCTTCGGCAGACGAGCTTTATGGGGATGCTGACTTAATTTTCCAGCAGGACTTGGCACCTGCCCACACTGCCAAAAGCACCAAAATCTGGTTCAATGACCGTGGGATTACTGTGCTTGATTGGCCAGCAAACTCGCCTGACCTGAACCTAATAGAGAATCTATGGGGCATCGCCAAGGGAAAGATGAAACATGAGACCGAACAATGCAGAAGAGCTGAAGGCCGCTATTGAAGTATCCTGGTCTTCCATAACACCTCAGCAGTGCCACAGGCTGATAGCTTCCAGGCCACCCCGCATTGAGGCAGTAATTGCTGCAAAAGGGGCCCAAACCAAGTACTGAGTACATATGCACAATGTATTCTATGTACAATCCTTGTTTTATTGATTGCATGTAATATTCTCATTTTCTGAGATTGTGGATTTGGGGTTTTCATGAGCTGTAAGCCATAATCATCACAATGATGACAAATCACGGCTTGAACTATCTTGCTTTGCATGTAATGAGTCTATCTCATATATTAGTTTGACCTTTTAAGTTGCATTACTGAAATAAATGAACTTTTGCACGATATTCTAATTTTTTGAGTTTCACCTGTATGTATATATATATATATTTTAAAATATATTTAATACGGCCAAAATTTTAGTATTTCAAATACATGTCAATATATTTGGGAAGAATATTTTTGAACTATATTTAAAATATATTTTGCCACTAGTGCCACATGTCATTAGTTATCGATCATAGCTGCTATAACAAACTTAACTAGTTCCGAGAAGGAATTGAGAGCCATCAGTCATCCATTCATCCAGCTGGAATATTGGTGTCTTTACCATCAGGTCAGGGAAATTCTTCATAGGTAGTCAGAGGATTCATTTCTGCCTGACAGTTTCGGCACTTCATTTCAGCAGCCTATCGGTTTGTCTGCTTGTAAGGGGGTGTTAGTATAATTCTGTGCCTTGCCACTAGGTCAGTGGTGGCGAACCCGTGGCACGCGTGCCACAGCCGGCACGCCGAGCCTTATCTGTGGGCACGCCAGGAGAATCCAGCGGCGCGCTGTCTTCCCGGCTGTAGTGTGCGTGACAGCCAGGTCCCAAGTGCGCATGCACAAGAAGCAGTGCTCCTTGTGAATGGTAAGGCGGTACCTGGGACACATGACAGATCCCAGAAGCCGCCGGACCAATCACAAAGCGCAGCGCTTCTCGCGCATGCGCACTGGGCATCCGGCTGTCCGAGCGCCCACACTACAGAAGCCGGGAAGACAGCGCGCGGCTGGATCGAGGAACAGGTAAGATAAAAAAAAAAAACTCTGCGGAAGTAAGAGCGGGTACCTGTCAAATTCAGGTACCCGCTCCCCCTCCCTCCCCAAAGGTCAGCAGTCATCCCTGTTCTGTGTCCCCAGTCTCTGGTCATCCCTGTGCTGTGTCCCCAGTCTCTGGTCATCCCTGTGCTGTGTCCCCAGTCTCTGGTCATCCCTGTGCTGTGTCCCCAGTCTCTGGTCATCCCTGTGCTGTGTCCCCAGTCTCTGGTCATCCCTGTGCTGTGTCCCCAGTCTCTGGTCATCCCTGTGCTGTGTCCCCAGTCTCTGGTCATCCCTGTGCTGTGTCCCCAGTCTCTGGTCATCCCTGTGCTGTGTCCCCAGTCTCTGGTCATCCCTGTGCTGTGTCCCCAGTCTCTGGTCATCCCTGTGCTGTGTCCCCAGTCTCTGGTCATCCCTGTGCTGTGTCCCCAGTCTCTGGTCATCCCTGTGCTGTGTCCCCAGTCTCTGGTCATCCCTGTGCTGTGTCCGCAGTCTCTGGTCATCCCTGTGCTGTGTCCGCAGTCTCTGGTCATCCCTGTGCTGTGTCCGCAGTCTCTGGTCATCTCCTGTACTGTGTCCGCAGTCTCTGGTCATCTCCTGTACTGTGTCCGCAGTCTCTGGTCATCCCTGTACTGTGTCCGCAGTCTCTGGTCATCCCTGTACTGTCCGCAGTCTCTGGTCATCCCTGTACTGTCCGCAGTTCTGGTCATCCCTGTACTGTGTCCGCAGTCTCTGGTCATCCCTGTACTGTGTCCGCAGTCTCTGGTCATCCCTGTACTGTTAATTAGTTTGCACTACTGTACGAGTTGTTTTTTCTAAACCAAAAGCTCGATATTCAGGTTTCATTGCAGTGTTGGCACTTTGAAAGAAATAAGTTGGTTTTGGGTTGCAGTTTGGGCACTCGGGCTCAAAAAGGTTCGCCATCACTGCACTAGGTGGTGCTTCCCTTAAGAATATATATATAACATTTTGCAAACAGGTGATTTTTCTCCTTCACTGTGGTGCGTTGATGAGGCTGCACTGATAGGCAGCACTGATGGGCACTGATAGGCAGCACTGATGGGCACTGATGAGGTGACATGGATAGACAGCACTGATGGGCACTGATAGGCTGCACTGGTAAGGTGGCACTGATGATGCAGCACTGGTGGGCATTGATGAGGAGGCACTGATGATGCTGCACTGATAGGCAGCAATGATGGGCACTGATAGGCAGCACTGATGGGCACTGATAGCCTGCACTGGTAAGGTGGCACTGATGAGTCAGCACTGTTGGGCATTGATGAGGAGGCACTGATGCTGCTGCACTGATATGCAGCAATGATGGGCACTGATAGGCAACACTGATGGGCACTGATAGCCAGCACTGATGGGTGGCACTGACTGGCAGTACTGACTGACAGAACTGACTGGCAGGAACTGACTGAGAGCACTGATGGGCAGCACTGCTGGGCACTGATGGGTGGCACTGATGGGCACAGATGCTGGGTGGCACTGATGGGCAGCACTGATGGGTGGTACTGCTGATTATCAGTGCAAACCTGCTTTGTGACATTTGCCAGTTATCAGCAGTACTTTCCTCACGCTGTGACAGCATGAGTAAAGTGCCACCGTTTACCGGCCACTGTATTTATTTTGTGATCAGCTGTGTCATTGTACACAGCTGATCATGTGGTAAAAGGGCGCTGTGATTGGCCTTTTACCTAGTCATGTGATCAGCTGTGTGTGTAGGACACAGGAATCACTGACAGCGGCTGGTGCGCACCACTTGGGGCATATAGGGGAGCGTTCTGGGAGGACTTCATATGACGTCCTACCAGAACTGGACAACCGCACTGTAGCCGTCTTTCAGCCATAGCACAGTTGTAAAGTGGTTAAGTATTTCAAAAACTGCTGATCTACTGGGATTTTCACGCCCAACCATCTCTAGGGTCTACAGAGAATGGTCCAAAAAAGAGAAAATATCCAGTGAGCGGCAGTTGTGTTGATGAAAATGCCTTGTTGATGTCAGAGGAGAATGGGCAGACTGGTTTCTGCAACATTCAGATGGTAGGGTCAGAGTTTGGTGTAACCAACATGAAAGCATGGATCCATCCTGCCTGGTATCAATGGTTCAGGCTGGTGGTGGTGGTGTCATGGTGTGGTGGATCCATCCTGCCTTGTATCAATGGTTCAGGCTGGTGGTGGTGGTGCCATGGTGTGGTGGATCCATCCTGCCTTGTATCAATGGTTCAGGCTGGTGGTGGTGGTGTCATGGTGTAGTGGATCCATCCTGCCTTGTATCAATGGTTCAGGCTGGTGGTGGTGGTGTCATGATGTGGTGGATCCATCCTGCCTTGTATCAATGGTTCAGGCTGGTGGTGGTGGTGTCATGGTGTGGGAGATTTTCTTGGCACTAGCGAGGTGGACCTAATAAAGTGGCCGGTGAGTGTGTATGTATATATATATAGTGGGTTGGAGATGGGAGTCTGGGAGGAGAATCTGAGAGGACAGAAGCCAGGTTCTGTAGCTGGCCCCCATGGGACTTAGCGGGGCCCTTTCTGCTGTGATGTAGAGCTTCCAATGAGTGGTATTCCCTGGCTGGGCAACACTTGGAGAGGTCCTGCTACCCTAGTTAGGATTTGAATCAGGGACAGGACAGGGAGCATGCCCGACCAGTGAAAGTGCTGACGACCACCAACATAATTGGTGAGAAGTTGTATGCCCTGAAATCGTCTTCCTTGAGATTATGAAAGTAAAGCTTTGAAAATGTATTGGTCTCTTTTTGCTCCTGATGTCCTATTCATGGAGCTGGTACCTGGTGCAGCTGTGATCAGGGCTGGCGCTACCACCTAAGGTGCAGTCATGGCCTCTGGTTTCCCTATTCTCTGCTGGCTTTTTGGGGGGCAGGTAGGATTGTAGGTATTGGGGAGCGTTGTTGGTCTCCTCCCCTTCCTCTGACATCTAATTCTGCCTCCACTGAGGAGAGGATGCCAGGATATCTCTGGGGAGGGGGCTGAAGGGCGGGGGGTCCACAGAGGAGAGATGAATATTGAGGCCAGACACCAATCATCTGTACTCCGCTATGTACATGCCCATCTCTCCTCCCCCTAGCACAGCTCCTCCCACCGCTCATCACACAGCTCCTCCCATTCTCTCTCACCATCCAGACTACAAACATCGATAATCATCACATCCTTCTGGGGCTAAAAAAAGCCACGTGACACAAAAAAAGACACTCAATACCAAGACACCATAAAAATAAAGATCATTCTCTAGCTCTAATTTTCTTACAATGTATGCCCTCTTATCAGTTACTTGGTAAGATTTTAAATAAATATCTCTAAGTTTCTGCTTCATGGATAATACATGGAGAAGGTTTTATACCTGGATACCATAAAAGTAAAGATAATTCTATTTATCTAACTTGCCATTTTTTCTGTTTTGTTATTTTATTCATTTATTTGTTTTTTTGTTACTACATGTTATTTTGTTATTACTTGGAAATATATTTTTTTCTCAATGTTTAGTTTTCAGCCCCTCGTTCTGCTCCACGGCTAGAAAAATGGAGTAGATTTTATACCTGGATACCAAAAAAAGTAAAAATTATTCTATTTCTTTCATTTTCTCTACCATTTATATTTTGCCAATTACGGTACTTGGTATGACTGTGTTATTACTTGTTGTTGTTTTTTTGTTATTTATATTACTTTTAGTTAATTGTTATTACCATTTATATTTTGCCAATTATGGTACTTGGTATGACTGTGTTATTACTTGTTGTTTTTTTTGTTATTTATATTACTTTTAGTTAATTGTTATTACTTGGTAAGGTCTTTTTTCCCCCATTTTTCAGCCCCTCATTCTTCTCCATGGTTAAAAAATGCAGTAGATTGTATACCCTGACACCATAAAAATAAAGATCATTCTATTTCTCTCATTTCCTCTACTATTTATGACCTATTTTGCTATTGCTTTTAATTTTTTTTGGTTTATTGTTTTATTTATCTGTTTTCTTATTTTTTCTATATTTTTAATTACATTAAAAATTAAATATTTTTTTTCTCAGTGCTTAGTTTTCAGCCCCTCTCTGCTTCCAATGGAGCAGATTTTATACCTGGACACCATAAAAGTAAAGATATTTTTATTTATCTAATGTTCTCTACCATTTATATCCTCTGATCAATTACTTGGTAAGATTTTATTACTTTTTATTTTTTATTATTTTTCTGTCATTTGTTATTTTGCTATTATTTTTTTTTATTTGTGTTGCGAATTGTTTTTTTGTTGTTGTTGGTAAATTTTTTTTCCTCAGTGCTTAGTTTTCAGCTTATTTTTGTGCTTCATGGATAATACATGAAGAAGGTTTTATACCTGGACACCATAAAAGTAAAGATAATTTTATGTATGTAATGTTCTCTACCATTTATACCCTCTGATCAATTACTTAGTAAGATTTTGTTATTACGTGTTATTATTTATTTATTTATTTTGTTATCTGTTATTTTGCTATTATTTTTTTTTTATTTTGTTATGAATTTTTATTTTTGTTATTACTTGGTCAGTTTTTTTCCTCAGTGCTTAGTTTTCAGCTTATTTTTCTGCTTCATGGATAATACATGAAGAAGGTTTTATATCTGGACACCATAAAAGCAAAGATAATTTTATTTATCTAATGTTCTCTACCATTTATACACTCTAATCAATTACGTGGTAAATTTTGTTATTACTTGTTATTTTTTATTTATTTTATTTTTCTGTCATCTGTTATTTTGCCAGTATTTTTTTTTATTGTGTTATGAATTGTTATTTTTGTTATTACTTGGTCAGTTTTTTTTTTCTCAGTGCTTAGTTTTCAGCTCAGTTTCTGCTTCATGGATAATACATAGAGAAGGTTTTATAACTGGACACAATAAAAGTAAAGATAATTTTATTTATCTAATGTTCTCTACCATTTATACCCTCTAATCATTTACTTGGTAAGATTTTGTTATTACTTGTTATTTTATAGTTATTCTTTTTATGTCATCCATATAGTATTTATATTTTTTTATATATTTTTTCTTATGAATTATTATTTTTGGTATTACTCAGTCAGTTTTTTTTCTCAGTGCTTAGTTTTCAGCTCATTTTTGTGCTTCAATGATAATACATGGAGAAGGTTTTATTCCTGGACAAGATAAAAGTACAGATAATTTTATTTATCTAATTTTTTCTACCATTTATACCCTCTGATCAATTACTTGGTAAGATTTTGTTATTACTTGTTATTTTTTATTCATTTTTTTAATTTTTCTGTTATTTTGCTGTTATTTTTTTTTATTTTGTTATGAATTATTTTTGTTTTTTACTTGGTCAGTTTTTTTTCTCAATGCTTAGTTTTAAGCTCATTTTGCATCGAGAATGTTTTATACCCGTATACAAAAAAAAAGTAAAGATCGTTTTAAGGGGTTTATTTACTAAAAGGCAAATAGGATGGTCACTTTGCAAAGGAATTTTAATTTTGAAAGGAAATTCCCCTTAGCTTAGTGAATGTAGTAAAAATTCACTTTGCAAAACATACAAGGATTAAAAAAAAAAGGAAAAAATCGGTACTTTTGCTTGCAGAGCTTCACCTCGTTTACTAAGGTAAGGGAAAACTTTCCAATGCAAATGAAAATTCCCTTGCAAAGTGAACAACCTATTTGCCTTTAGTAACTCAAACCCTACTTCTCTCATTCTTCTCCACCATGTATGTCCTCTTATCAATTACTTGGTAAGGGTTTGTTAATGACAAAAGGCACAATGTCATTTAAAGGTTCTGCTTTCAAGCAAAGAGATAAACTCAAACATTAACATAAACAAGAAATGTTGTCAATTTATAACTTAAAAAGTATATTACTGCTCAGCTGTGAAAAAAAAAAAAAAAATCTTTCTAATATCAGAATGACTTTGAAATCCAGGAGAGGGCATCCAGTGATGTTACAGTCCATGCCTGCAAATCACCCAGCATTGCATTCTGCTCACACGTCTGGTGTATCTCGGAATCTGCGCTGTTTAGCATGACGCCTCTCCGCCTTGGACTGCTGGATCTCTCCAGTCAATTTTCGCTATCACACGTAAACACAAATTAAATGTAGCAAATAGGTTTCATTCCTCCCGTTCTGTAATGTAAATCCCAATGATTACAGAGGAATAATTAAGCAGACCCATTGCTAGGTCCTGATAGCTCCTCTAGGCATAATTGGAATTTTGTACTTTCTTTGAATATATATTTTTGGGGCCTGCAGTGTACACGTGTGTGCATGTATGTGGTAGGTGATAGTAGCAGGTCACACTGGTACTTTCCATGGTTGTATTTTTTGGAAACCCAGTTGAACCTTAAAGTGTTTCTAAAGGCTCAAGGTTTTTTACCTTCATGCATTCTATGCATGAAGATAAAAAACCTTCTGTGTGCTGCATCCCCCACATGGAAGAAAAATATATTTGAAATATATTTTAAAAATATTCTTCCCAAATATATTGACATATATTTGAAATAATACAATTTTGGCCATATTCAATATATTTCAAAATATATTTCATTAAATATATATATATATATAGTGTTTTTATTACAAAATATATGAAGAATATTTTTAAAAATAACTTTTAAAATATACTGTACAGTATGTCTTTAAAAATACAAATCTACATTTTTGGAATGCATGTACAAATATATGTAAAAATGTATGTTAAAATTTTTTTTATGTTATGACGAATATATTTAAAAAACATTTTTTTAAAGACCTACAGTATATTTTAAATGTATTTGTAAAAATATTTTTCATATATTTTGTATTATAAACACATTTCAATATACAGTGTATCTCTCTCTCTCTCTCTCTCTCTATCTATATATATATATATATATATATATATATATATTATATATCAATATGGAAGAAAAATATATTTGAGATATATTTTAAAAATATTCTTCCCAAATATATTGACATATATTTGAAATACTACAATATATATATTTATTGATTGAAGTATATTTTGAAATACATTGAATATGGCCAATATTGTAGTACTTCAAATATATGTCAATATATTTGGGAAGAATATTTTTAAAATATATTTCAAATATATTTTTCTTCCATATGGGCCCCCCAGCCCTCCTAATACTCACCTAAGCCCCCTCTCGATCCAGAAATGTACACTGGAGTCTCGGCTATCCCCGGACTCCCTCTTCTCATTGGCTCAAACAGAAGAGGGACCCATTGACTCCTGCTGCTGTCAATCACGGCCACTGAGCCAATGAGAAGAGACAGAGGGAGGGTGGGGCTAAGCCACGGCTCTGTGTGTGAATGGACACACGGAGCAGTGGGTGCCCCCATAGCAAGATGGAGGGAGGGGCCAAGAGGGGCCAAGAGAGCCTGTGGGACCCGAGAAGAGGAGGATTCAGGCTGCTCTGTGCAAAACCACTGCATACAGCAGGTAAGTATAGACATGTTTGTTATTTTTTTCTTTAAAAAAATAAGAATTTAGAATCACTTTAAATGATATCAGGTAAACAAATTCCAAGTGCATCAAAACAAAAGGTGTGCAAAGTTTTTCTTTAGAAAGCAGACACAGCCCGAGTAGAAAAGCCTGCATGCAACAGAGAAGGACCTCTGCTTTGTTTGTGGATACAGTGGTCTCTTTGCAGAGGTCCAGGAGATCCCCGGCAGGCTCACAGCTAGAGAGATCTCCAACTAGCAGGAGGCAAAAGCTTTGATCATGGCAGATCTATAAATCTGACTAAACATGGGTGGCTTCAGACTTCTGCAGAGAAACCACTGCTTCCACACAGAGTCCTTCTCTGCAGCAAACTAGAGGACTTTTTCTAGAGTTTAGTTTTAAGTTTTCGTTTTAAGCATCAACCTTTGAAGTGGTGGGTGCTTTGTCCTATCGCCATCCAGCCTTTGTATAAATAACCTGCTAAACTCCCTGTTGACCTTGCTTGTTGCTGACCCAGATTAATCTACTTTATTGTCTGAATCCTACCCATGACCTCTGCCTGGACCTGATTACTCTCTTTCCTGAACGGGACAAAAAATCCACTGTTCTGCTACAAGGCACCATACTCCAGCACTTCCGAAAAATGGGTGTAGGCTCTCTGTAGGCCCACTGTCTCATAAACAGACCACTAGAAAGAAAAAAAGGAAGCCACAGAGAGAGTATTCAGGGCCAGTAAGAGGCTGTGGGCAGGCAGCATACAAGAGGGTTGTCAGGTCCAGGCAGAGGTCATGGGCAGTTGACAGGCAAGAGAGTAGTCAGGTCTAGGTAGATGTAGTGGGCTGGTGGCAGGAAAAGGAGTATACCACTAGAATGGAAAGAAGAGAGCAGCTCTCCATTGTAAACGCCACAGTAGAAATTTATTTGTAGAGTCTATCATTAGGCTCTTTGCTAACTGAACCACTTTAGAGATTGAAGGTACAGGTGGTTATGTTATAGGACCAAATCGATCAATACATTTCTATTATGGCTTTTACAACGGAGTTCACTGCCTTACTTTACATTCTTGTGGTATATGCTCTTGCCTGCTGCCTGCCTATGACCTCTGCCTGATCCTGACTACTCTCCTGCCTGCCCATGACCATTTCCTAGACCTGAATACTCCCTTTGTTGCAGCCTACCCATGACCTTTGCTTGGACCTGACTACTCTCTTGCCTGTTGCATGCCTATGACCTCTGCTTGAACCTGACTACTCTCTTGCCTGTTGCATGCCTATGACCTCTGCTTGAACCTGACTACTCGCTTGCCTGTTGCATGCCTATGACCTTTGCTTGGACCTGACTATTCTCTTGCCTGTTGCATGCCTATGACCTTTGCTTGGACCTGACTACTCTCTTGCCTGTTGCATGCCTATGACCTTTGCTTGGACCTGACTACTTGCTTGCCTGTTGCATGCCTATGACCTCTGCTTGAACCTGACTACTCGCTTGCCTGTTGCATGCCTATGACCTTTGCTTGGACCTGACTACTCTCTTGCCTGTTGCATGCCTATGACCTTTGCTTGGACCTGACTACTCGCTTGCCTGTTGCATGCCTATGACCTTTGCTTGGACCTGACTACTCTCTTGCCTGTTGCATGCCTATGACCTTTGCTTGGACCTGGCTACTCTCTTGCCTGTTGCATGCCTATGACCTTTGCTTGGACCTGACTACTCTCTTGCCTGTTGCATGCCTATGACCTTTGCTTGGACCTGACTACTCTCTTGCCTGTTGTATGCCTATGACCTTTTCTTGGACCTGACCACTCTCTTGCCTGTTGCATGCCTATGACCTTTGCTTGGACCTGACTAGTCTCTTTCCTGCTGCATGCCCATGACCTCTGCTTGGACTAAGGCCTGCACCGTTGTTCGTGGTATTTTACCCCAACATTGTTTTCAATAAAAAAGATTGGATTTTAATCTTTCAAGTTGCTGGCTCCTTTGACTGTTGTGTATGGCTTGCAGAGGCTTTGAGCGGAGCACTGACAAGGTATTTAACCTAATTTGATCACAAGGTGGTGGTGCTGTCAGTTTTTGTTATTGTTCTGCTTGGACCTGACTTCTCTCTTGCCTGCCACCTGCCCATGACCTTTGCTGGACATGCATACTTTTTTTGCTATTTGCTACTTCTCATCCATGACCTCTGTTTGGACATGACTACTCTCTTGTCTGCTACCTGCCCACGATCTCTTCATGGACCTAAGTACAGTTTTACCTAGTATTTTGTGTATAGTCTCCACACCATAGCCATTTGGTTCCTGATACACCTTTGGTCATGAAGTCTGCAACCTGGTGACAGCTTGCAGGGAAGAAAACCAGGACCATTAGGGTTTCTGGTCCATGTCCACCATAAAAGGTCTGGTGAACACCAACTGTTACTTAGACTCTGCTCCTTGGTTGAGCCCACCTCACCTGCCAGAGGGCCCCATAACACTGGTAAAGCTTCTCTCATTGTAGTCTGTGGGATACATTAAACAAGTTAAAAAAAAGGCGAGTCTTGTCAAGAATTTATTGTAAAGAAAGGTTACTTATTGAAAATCCACTAGAGTTATACCTTAAGCTAAATAAACCTTTTCCTATGGAGAAACAGAAACTAGCAGGACTCATGTGAAAAGGTCGCAACTCAAAGATTTTCTCTGTATAGCAGAAGCCATACAATGTGGATGATTATATCATATTGGACTCCTCATTGAATCCGACAGCGCGAATGTGCCGCTAGCTATGTAGACTTGGCAGAGGAACAGGGCACTCGGGTTACAGGAAAAAATTTCCATTTTCTGTCCGGAAGTAAAATGAAGGCTTAATAGTTCTTTATATGCAGCCTTCTGGTAACCTTTGTGGATTAATGAGCACCTTTCAGGAGGAATTCTGATACATGATGCAAAGCTACAACTAAGAGGAAGGATTGGAAGTTCCTAAATAAATGAGTACCTTTTAAATCATCACGCTCTTCACTTTTATCAAAGCAGAGGATGAGAAAGCATAGGGAGATGACTGTGCTTGATTCCTCTATAGAAACCATATACTGCTTGGTCAATCACCCACCAAATGATTGAGCCCAGGTGTTTCCAGTGAAAGTTTCTGGTAATGTTACAGCATACAAAGACATTTTAGACAATTGGGCTACTAACCGCGTGACAGCAATTTGGGGAAAGCCTTTTACAGTTTTCCATGACTGTGCCCCTGTCTACAATGCCAGCTCCATAAAGATATGGAGTGATGAGTTTGGCGTGGAGGTGGCCTGACCTCAACCCTACTGTTCAAATAAATTAGAATACTGATTGTGAGCCAGGTCTTAGACCAAACAAATGTGTTTTTGGCTGAATAGGCATAACAATTCCACAGGCACATTCCAAAATCTTGTGGAAAGGCTTCCAAGGAGAGTGAAGGCTGTTATAGCCGTGAAAGGATTGGGGTAGGGGTGGGGGTCAACGACATTTCAATGGCCAACTAATGGTCATATACTGTCTGTAGGTTCTGGCCTAGAGTGGCAGGATTGTTAGGGATGGTACAAAACCACATCATATTGTTTACTATCAGTAATACATTCCAATTACAGGATAGGCTAGGACAGGCTGCATTCTCAGTGATGTCACCGGTCTCTAGTGAATGGATAGGCGGCATTCTCAGTGATGTCACCGGTCTCTAGTGAATGAATAGACTGCATTCTCAGTGATGTCACTGGTCTTTAGTGAATGGATAGGCTGCATTCTCAGTGATGTCACTGGTCTCTAGTGAAAGGATAGGCTGCATGACCAGTGATGTCACTTTCTCTAGTGAATGGATAGATTTCATGAACCGGGATGTCACTGCTCTAAAGTAAATGGATAGGCTGCATTCTCAGTGATGTCATTGATCTCTACTGAATGAGTAGGCTGTATTCTCAGTGATGTCACCGGTCTCTAGTGAATGGATATATTTAATGAACCGCGATGTCACTGGTCTCTAGTGAATAGATAGGCTGCATTCTCAGTGATGTCACTGCTCTCTTGTGAAGGAAAAGGGTGCATGATCAGTGATGTCACCGGTCTCTAGTGAATGGATAGGCAGCATGATCAGTGATGTCACTGTCTCTAGTGAATGGATTGGTTTCATGAACTGTGATGTCACTGATCTCTAGTGAATGGATAGGCTGCATTCTCAGTGATGTCACTGATCTCTTGTGAATGGATAGGCTGCATTCTCAGTGATGTCACTGCTCTTTAGTGAATGGATAGGCAGCATGATCAGTGATGTCACTGCTCTTTAGTGAATGGATAGGCTGCATGATCAGTGATGTCACTGCTATCTTGTGAATAGATAGGCAGCATTCTCAGTGATGTCAATTATCTGTAGTATAGGATAGGCATTGCACTCTTTAGACCAGCAATGGGCAAACTACGGCCCGCAGGCCGTATACGGCCGGCGGACCTTTTAATCCAGCCCGCGGAGCTAGGCTCCCGCTAGCCTCCTCTCACAGTCCGCCCTGAAGACCGGTGTAGCATGAAAATCTGTCTCCTATGAGGATCTGTCCCCCTTGACGTATCTGCGCATGTGCCAGAGATCGCCAATCGGCTGCTAATGCCTGAAACTGGCACATGCGCAGATACGTCGAGGGGGACAGATCCTCATAGGAGACAGATTTTCATGCTACACTGGAACGGCGCGGGAACACGGCGAGAGGAACGCGCGGAGCAAAGGTAAGTGAATTGACACAGGGGGGACTTGGGGACTTAATATGGGGGATGAATTGCTATGGGGAATGAATTACTATAGGGGGGATGAATTACTATAGGGGGGATGAATTACTATAGGGGGGATGAATTACTATGGGGGATGAATTACTATAGGGGGGGTGAATTACTATAGGGGGGATGAATTACTATATGGGGGATGAATTACTATGGGGGATGAATTACTATGGGGGATGAATTACTATATGGGGGATGAATTACTATGGGGGATGAATTACTATATGAGGGATGAATTACTATATGGGGGATTAATTACTATGGGGGATGAATTACTATATGGGGGATGAATTACTATGGGGGATGAATTACTATATGGGGGATGAATTACTATGGGGGATGAATTACTATATGGGGGATGAATTACTATATGGGGGATGAATTACTATGGGGGTGAATTACTATATGGGGGATGAATTACTATGGGGGATGAATTACTATATGGGGGATGAATTACTATATGGGGGATGAACTACTATGGGGGATGAATTACTATGGGGGATGAATTACTATATGGGGGATTAATTACTATGCTTACTATGGGGGAATATTACTATACTTACTATGGATGACACATACACATCATTCATCTACTCTTGGTCCGGCCCCCGGGTCCAATATATGAACCCATTGCGGCCCTCAAGTCAAAAAATTTGCCCACCCCTGCTTTAGAACCATTGCAACCACCTTCATTTTTCCTTACCTGTTGAATGCAAAATGGTATTATTTCACCAAAATTGTCACCAGAATGGGATAAAAGGGGGCAGAACAAGACAGCTGGCCTAAGGCAGAATGAGCAGAGGGCTGACCTCATCACTGTGCTGCTTCTCCTTTATTGTCCAGTCACCAGGCTGCGGGTGTGATCCTGATCAAGCTACACATGGGGAGGTCAAAGACCTGGCTTTGCTGTCTGGCAGAGGTGAAGATAACAAAACTGGCTGCACAGAATTACAGTTCCTTTAGCAGACCAAAGAGTTCACATACCGTATTTGTATTTTAGCTCTTTGGCTGCTTGCCTAGAGTTTAGCATTACACGTAATAAAAATAAATAAATAAATATTTTGCCTTAAGGAAAATCTTTTAGAAAAGTTGGCAAAAGCTAAAAAAGTGTTTGGTTACTACTAGTAACCAGGGGCGGACTGACCATTTGGAAACTCGGGCACCGCCTGAGGGCCCGGGGTCAGTAGGGGGCCCCATGAGATGGCCCTGGTACCTTTTTCATAGGCTTTTTTGAGTTTGGGCAAGGACACAGGGGCCCCATGATCCCCTATTGCCCGGGGGCCCCATGAGTTGCCAGTCTGCCCCTGCTAGTAACACAATTTTTTCCTTTACTACAGTCCTGACAAATGTAGTTCTTAGGGTAGCAGCACAGTTTATATTAGTATTTTAGGTGAACACGAGATATGTGCATATTTAATCCTTGTAATCTCTTTGAACTTCGGAGCTCATATTCCGCAGATACTCAGGTGTGCCAAACACCGAGGTGGAAAATCAAATAGAAAAAGTTATAAATAAAAGATAATACATTTGGACAATGATGACAGTGAAAATAGATTCTCTTGTGCTGTGCCAGGAAGTAAACAGAGGGCTAGCCGACTGTAATTCAGTTTAAACTGCATCCTACTGTAAGTCTATTGTTCTAAAGAAGTCTTGCTGAATTTTTATTCTACTGAATTTTTTATTTATCTATTGGTTTGATGAAAGTTAAGATATTTTCTTGCATACTTTACATGATGCAAATGGCTTTTTTCTTTTTCCATTTTTTTTTACTTTAGGAATTGACTGGCTGACCCTCAACTGAAAGAGAAAGAAGAAACCTTTCAACCCTTCTACTCCTCCACCATCGGATAATCCACTTTCAGCAATCCTGAGCAACATAGCTGGTCCATTTTAGGTTTTACTTACACTATATATCCATATATTCTCTAGCCTACTAAGTGACATGTCGGCTTTGATGTCACTCCACTTTCTCAAACTCAATCTTTCCAAAACTGAGCTCTTAGTATTCCCCCTAGCCCGTGCCACCTCCACTGACTTCACCATAAATATCAATAACACAATCATCAGTCCATCCGCTCATGCCAGGGCACTAGGTGTAATCCTAGACTCCCATCTGTCCTTCCAGCCCCAGATCCAATCGCTGACAAAATCATGTAGACTTCACCTCCGCAACATCTCCAAGATACGGCCGTTCCTAACCCCGGAAACCACTAAGCAACTCATTCACTCCCTTGTCATATCATGTCTCGACTATTGTAACTCCCTCCTCATTGGCCGACCTCATCGCAGGCCATCCCACTCCCAAGAAAAAAAAACTTCTCTAGGAATACACAGCAAACTGAACATGTGCAGAGTGACTCCACAGGATATGTCTTATTAGGAGATAAAAGGGGGACACTGGAATAAGGGGAGGATCAGAGAAGTCAGGATCAAACAGCCGTTTTACACAATGTAGAGGATTAACCCCTTAGGTTCCACAGTGAGTATAACAAGCTGGCTTTACTGCATATACAGACTGATTGTACTGTTGTGGGTTTAGTAACACTTTAAGCACATGATTTCACTCCCATGGATACATGCGGACACACAAGTGCCTGTGTATGTCCTCCTGAAACTGCCTAAAATAGACATTGTTGATCTATGCAAATTACATTGAAAATAAGGGTATAGGTTAGGGGTAGGATTGCCACCTCATCTCTTTAAAACCGAATACATATTAATTGCACAGGTTTCAATGCTGATACAGATAAGGCACCAAGTGATTTTAATTACCATCTTAATCAGCCACAGAACCTGTGTAATCAATATGTGTTCGGTTTTAAAGGGATGAGGTGGCAACCCTAGTTAGGGGTCCTCAGAGTTTTTAAACATAGAGCTAGTTCCCTGTCCTTTAGACCCCAGGGGGCTGGACTGTGGTCAGAGTAGAAAATGCTGCAGGGTTGGTAAGCAGTGGGAGTAAAAAATGGCCTAGCATCTGTGGTTAGTGGGAAGAGGAATAGTGCCCCATCATTGGTCTCAGGGGAGGAATCGTGCCCCATCATTGGTGCCAGGGGAGGAATCGTGCCCCATCATTGGTCTCAGGGGAGGAATAGTGCCCCATTATTGGTCTCAGGGGAGGAATAGTAGTACCCCATCATTGGTCTCAGGGAAGGAATCGTGCCCCATCATTGGTCTCAGGGGAGGAATAGTGCCCCATTATTGGTCTCAGGGGAGGAATAGTAGTGCCCCATCATTGGTCTCAGGGGAGGAATAGTGCTCCATCATTGGTCTCAGGGGAGGAAATGTGCAGCATCATTGGTCTCAGGGGAGGAAATGTGCAGCATCATTGGTCTCAGGGGAGGAATTGTGCAGCATCATTGGTCTCAGGGGAGGAATAGTGCCCCATCATTGGTCTCAGGGGAGGAATTGTGCAGCATCATTGGTCTCAGGGGAGGAATAGTGCCCCATCATTGGTCTCAGGGGAGGAATAGTGCACCATCTTTGGTGTCAGTGGAAGGAATAGAGTCCCCATTGTTGGCATTAATGGGAGAAATTTCCCAATTGTTGGCATTCGTGGGAGTGATAGTGCCCTATAATTGGTATCAGGGGAGGAATAATGCCCAAGCTTTGGTTTCAGCGGGAGGGATAGTGCCCCATATTTGGTTTCAGTTTCCCATTATTAGTGCTGTGGAAGGAAAAGTGCCTTATCATTGGTATTAGTGAGAAGAATAGTTCCCCATCATTTGTGTCAGTTGGAGGAATAATCCTCCATTGTTAGTATCAGTGGGAGAATAGTGCTCCATAGTGTCAGTGGCAGGAATAGTGTTCCATTTGTGGTGTCAGTGGAAAAAATAACGACCGTACATGGTCAGTGCAAGGAATAGTGCTCCATCATTGGTGTCAATGGGTGGAATAGTGCCCCATTGTTGGTGACAGTGGAATGAATTGTGCCCCATCATTGGTGTCAGTGGAAGAAATAGTGCCTCATCAATGGTATCAGTGGAAGAAATAGTGCCCTAATGTTGGCCGCAGTGGGAAGAATATTGCCCCGTTGTTGATATCAGTGGGAGGCATAGTGCCCCATTATTGGTGTCAGTGGGAGGAGTGGTGCACCATCACTAAAGTCAGTGGGAGGAATAGTGCCACATTATTGCTGTCAGTGGGAGGAATAGTGCCCCATTATTGCTGTCAGTGGGAGGAATAGTGCCTCATCATTGGTGTCAGTGGGAGGAATAGTGGCCAGGTAAAGGCCAGCAAAGTGCCACACCCTGCCTCCAGGATGCAGTTCAGAGATCACTGGCATAGCTCTATGTACATTAATCTTTAAGATCATATATTTTTATTTGATTAGAAATACAGGAATTGCAAAATATTTTTTTCTGTACTTTTGTATTGGATTTGTAAAGGATTTGCACTCTGTAATATTCAGTAAAAGATGTTGGAGCCCTCTTTAAACTTACCCCCCTCTCCCCATCTCTGGATGTTGAACTATTCCCAGTAAAACGAGTGTTTACATCTCTATCATATCTCTTGTTAATTCTGATATTCGATGGTTGTTATTGGGATCAATCACGCCCCTACAGACATTTTCACAAGGCCTATCGATTATGTTTATTGATTCCTTTAATTGATCCCACTTAATGTGCTGTAAAATGAGACTCAGGAATATGGAATGTCATTTTGGCATTTAGCAGTAAATGTAATCTTATTTAATTCAAAGAGTTAAATGGGATTTTATGTGTCACATTTAATCGCTCAGAGCGCCATTTCCAAACAGGGCTCCGGATGCATGTAAACAACTTTCTAGATGGATGCATTTATTATCATTTAGAGAACGGAAGGAAAATTAATTGCATTTATTATCTGGTAGTAAAGTTTAAATATGTACATTCAAGATGAGTTGACAGTACATGAAAAATCCCTTTGCATCATAATGAGAGGAGGTTTTAAAGTGAAGGTAGCAGGTACAGGGTCTGAATTAACAAAACTCCAAAGTGCTTTTGATAGTACTGTAAGTCCTTTTTGTATGCTTAGAAAGCCCCCAAATTTCACGCAATTGCAGTTAAGCCCCACCCCTGCTGTATATAAGTATATATAAATGGGCCAAAAGGGCTCCTACTTTGGGCCATTAAACAGTGGAGGCTTCATTCTTATAAATTGTGGAAGGACAGTCAACAGACTACTAGGTACAACAATTATCAACACCTCTCTAAACTTCTAAGGTATGTTAGCTCTTCTATTTACTCTACAGATTGGGCTAGTTCCGTTATTTAACCCCAAATGAGGAAATGTGTTTCTTTTGTAATTCCTTACAGTATATAGAGCTGGCTTTTGGTCCTCTAAGAGACTTAATTTTGTACATCAACTATTCAAAGAAGGTAAGTCTAAAAACATTTGAACTGTACAGTTGGAATTTTAATGTTTCCATGAACCACTTTTTCTTTTATTACCAGCTCCAATATGCAGTTCAAAGTCAAGTTAAATGCTCCTTAGTTATAGTCCAACTGACCCCCTTGGAAAACCTTTTACTCTCTCCAGATGAGACTAAACTGATCTTCAGGTATTACTCTGAACTTCTCACTGCTAAAATGGTCCACTTGTCCCAAATCCAGTAAAAATGGAGTAAGGCGATTCCACAGCTGTCTGAAGAGGAATGGAAGGATGTGGAAGACAGTTACATGACCTTTGCCATATCTGTCATCCAAGGAGAGACTTAACCAACTTAAACTCTATCACCAAAATGATTATATAAATGAAAACTTAGACAGCCCCCACTGCTTTCACCTTTGTGGTTAGGAGGTGGACTTTTATCATGGCCTATGGTTGTATCCTGGGATTCAGGTTGCAAATATGCGGATTCCTTCAATCTGCTGTAGGTCTTCCAAATGTAAAATGCCCCAAAGCATGTTTACTAGGGATGACGGAGGACCTTCAGGTTAGTTTACATGCTAAAAAAGAATTGAGAATATTTTATTTTTATGAAAAATAATATTAATGATAATAATAATAATAATTCTAATTATGTGGAAGAGATTATTTCCTCCAACTCTACAGAAGTGAAAACAATTGATCAATTCTGTTCTTCGTTTGTACTAACTTACCTATACCACTAGGCGTTCCACACCAATTGGGAAGCACTGGGTGCCTCCGGACAGCGTGGATACAGCCTCCTCCATCCAGCAAACTGGGACCATGATTCATGATAGCAACTTACTAGAGCTGCATGCCTGTTCTTTTTCTTCTTTTGTGAGTGCATCCACTTTGTGCTATTAAGCGTATTATTTTATATACCACACCCAGATGGTGCTTGTTCTCCCTTTCCTTGATTCTTCTTTCCCTTTCCTTGATTCTTCTTCTCTGCTTTACAGATTAACCTGCCACAGAGTGAACTGTTTTATCATGACCTATAGGGGTTTATTTACTAAAGCTGGAGAGTCCAAAATCAGACTCCCTTCTGCATAGAAACCAATCAGCTTCCAGGTTTCATTGCCAAAGCTTCATTGAACAAGCTGAGGTTAGAAGCTGATTGGTTTCTATGCAGAAGGGAGTCTGATTTTGGACTCTCCAGCTTTAGTAAATAAACCCCATAGAGTCTGTTTGGACTAGACCATACAGTGTGCATGGGAAGAACGTCACCAGCACACTGAGGATCTCCAGTCACGGGTCCAAAGCTTTAATAAGCAATCACATAGTTACAGCAAGTGCGACCTTTTGGAGTCTCGCAGGACCCCTTCATCAGGCATGTGACAATGTGTGGCAGAACAAACAAACTTTTTAAAGAACCATCCTCTAATCAGTGTGTCACTGAAGGGGCCTACCTACAGGCTTGGGACATTTACAGGAGAATCACTCAGCCTCACCTGTCCCCAGAGGGATGACTACTTGTGGAGCCAGGAAAAGAGCCAGCCCAGCAGAAGGCCTGAAGGCAGCCACCTACCTAAACCAGCTCACAGGAAAGAGACTGAGTGAATAATCCTACACCCCTTGGCCAGTTGAGGGGAAAAGAGCACTCTGGTGGGAAACCTGATTAGCTCCTTACTTGGGACTGTACATCTTAAAGTGGCATCACTTGGATCAGTCACTAATCATAGGTGGGTGGTTGCGTGTGTGGGTAGGAAGAAGTCCCTCTAGATAGTTGTACCTAAAGGTGAATATTGGCTGTAAACCCTCTCAGGGTTTGGGCTGCTGTCTTTCTGGTACGGCCTTGAGGTTGTTTCCACACGTATACTTGGAATAGTAGAAAAGAAGGAGCGCCCGATGTCCAAAATAATGCACTTTTGATGGTAGATTAGGAGGCATTTATTGAAAGGAACGACAAGTACATCAAGGCAATGTGTTTTGGGAGGAAAGACTCTCCTTTCTTCAGGGCTGTTGCTGCACACTATTAAATGGGAAAAATCCCTACGTCGGTTATATATATATGACCGCTGTCATTCTAGGGGCAGCAATGAGTCTTAAAGTAGCAGGCACTGGATCCCCTTGCCCAGGGATTTCTCCAGACAGCTGGGTAAAGAAGAGGATTATCTAGGGTTTGGGTGGTACACCAGGAGAGAGCTCTCCAAGAAGAGATGTTCCATCTTTGGAATTGTACATAGTTCCCAGGAAGTTGTCCTCGGTTTACTGTACCATGGGCATCCCATACACCCCTTACCCCTTTGAAATTCAAATACCCCTAAAAAAACAAACTCAAGGACTGTTTAATGTCTCCTGTATGGAAGCTGGAATGCAAGTCTGAAGAAAATGTGTATTGTCTGTCTGTGAGGGACTATTGGGGGACCCAAATCTTTAACAACTCCTACATAAAATTCTCCAAAATTATTTCACATGGTCTATTTTTCCAGTTTCCTATTCCAAAAGATGTAGTCTAGGGGGAGGGATCCCTACAGAGGCTCTTTCAGGAAACATATGATGTGGTCACATGAGGCTGGGAGGAGACTTGCTCTCCAATATGTTCAACAGACGTTGCACAGGGAAGTATTGTCCTACCATCAGCATCCATGAAAGAATGTAGAGGTGCCCATGTCAATGAAGTGCTCCACTCCAACACGCCCTCTGCATTGTAGTTGAGCTGGTATTGGCAGGACCACTGCAGCCCAGGGTCTGTTACCAAAGACTTGCTGGATATAATCAGAATGTAAGCGGGAAATCAATAATGTAAAAGTTATAGTGTATTGATTAGGGGTAAAGATTGCTGCAGATGAAATACAAGTTTGCCTTGACTTATACTTTAAGTTAATGTTTATTGATCAGTAACATTGAAGTGCCAACAAAAAAATCAATATTCCAATGTCATAATGCTGTGATTTGTGGCCCTATGAAACAGTGCCCTATGTGACACACATTGATAAATTGTCTCAGAAGCCAAGTGTTCTTTGAAACTATTTTAAAATCTGGGTGCTGCCTGAAAAAATGGGAGCGCTGCATGAATAGTGGCTCTGCTTCTCCACATCCTGTCCCACCCAAACTCCTCCTCCCAGCGTCAGTGTTTTTTTTTCACTATGGGAAGGTAAGTTTGAGATTCCTGCTTGGGGTCCATTCTACAGATGGAGAGGGAGGAATTGGGAATAAAAAGTTCATGGTCAGGGATGAGTGCTAAAAGCTCACTGTGGCTTCAATGCAAACTCTTGCAGGCAAAATCCTTAACATCTAGGTTCATAGGAAGTTGGTTGAATGATGCTAAGCATTAGTTGGGTGCTTGATGTCTGGGCTCATAACAAGTGGATTGAATGATGCTAGGCAGAGGCTGGGTCCTTGATGTCTGGGCTCAGATGAAGCTGGTTTATGATTCTAGGCAGGGGGTGGGTCCTTGATGTCTGGTCTCACAGGAATGCTAAGCAGGGGCTGGGTCCTTGATGTCTGGTCTCACAGGAATGCTAAGCAGGGGCTGGGTCCTTGATGTCTGGTTTCACAGGAATGCTGAGCAGGGGCTGGGTTCTTGAATTCTGGTTTCACAGGAATGCTAAGCAGGGGCTGGGTCCTTGATGTCTGGTCCCATAGAATGGGGGTTGACTGATGCTAGGCAGGGGCTGGGTCCTTGATGTCTGGGCTCACAGATAATTGGTTGAATGATGCTAGGCAGGTGGTGGATCTTTGATGTCTAAGCTCACAGGACGTGGGTTGAATGATACAAAGCAAGGTCTGGATCCTTGACATATGGTCTCACAGGAAGTGGGTTGAATGATACAAAGCAAGGTCTGGATCCTTGACATATGGTCTCACAGGAAGTGGGTTAATGGTGCCAGGAAGGGGTTGAGTCCTTATTGTCTGGGCTCGCAGGAAGTTGTTTGAATGAGGCTGGGAAGGTGGTGGGACTTTGATGCCTGGGCTTACAGAAAGTTGGTTGAATTATGCCAAGCAGGAGGTTGGTCCTTGACACCGGGGCTCACAGGAAGTGAGTTGAACAATGCCGGGCATTAACTATTTAATTTGTTTTATGAACTTAGAGTGCGACTTTACTTACTTTTATCATTGAGAATGCTGCAAGAAGGAACACACCAATGAACTGTAGAAAAGAGATCCCATTGCTGGAGTCCCAAAGAAATATAAGAAACCAGTGAGTGACTGAGAACACCATCCTCCACCTATACTTTAAAGATCACTTTTGGGAGTATCAAGCCTTTAAAATGACTATGTCGTGGAAATAAAAATGTGACCGTGAGCCACCCTGAAAAAGGACCTACTGTTTTGTTTTCTTGAAGATCTACAGCTGCCAACGTATATTCAGCATGTCACACTTATATGACATACTGTACCTCCCATCTGTCCATCATTTGGAGGGGCTATCCCTCTTTTGGAACAAATCCCTCTTCAGTTGTCCCTCTTTAGGTCTGATGTACAGATATCTATAAAAATATACTATTCAACTATTAAAAGTGTTATTCTGCACTAAACCTGGATCCTATCTCTTAATTATCTTTGCTATTTTGAAAAGCCTGTATAAAGTAAAAGTAGTGGTGGAAAAAACAATTCTGGTGTCACTAATTATTTTGGGTGTATAGATTGTTAATGGTCTACAAAACTGAGAGTGTGTTCATTGCCTAAATACATTGTGCTAGAAGATGTCCCTCTTTCTCATCTCAGAAATTTGGGAGGTATATTTATATGTGTAGCGCTACTCCTGCAGGGGCCGCTTGATAATGTGTGCCCTCAGTGGTTGCCCTGACCTTGCAAGCCTCCTGATACCTCTGACACTCTGGGTTCCGACATATTTAAACCGTATAGAATGATAATTGCAAGAGACACAATTCTTTAGTAACACCTCTATATTAGACATCTTCAAAATAGTAGGCTACAGGAATAATGGGTTTAGGATATACAACTCCAGTTAATGCATAAAGCAGAACACTGGTAAAATAGGAATAATCAAATAGCAACATTTAACAGGTTATACAGTCATGAGTGGTAAGCTTCAACTATTGCAACACCAGCAGCAAGATGGGGAAGAAAAGGCTTGTTGATTTATCAGCTCCCCCCGTGTCACAAGCGCCGCAATGGGTATGCAGAGAATTATGTAAATGCGTACTCTGGCATAAATAGATATAAGTACCCTAAGTTGATTAACAATGACCTTAGAAGAGAAAAGGTCCCTTTAACTAGAGATTTCAGCTTAAATTCTTCAATGTTTAAAGTTCCTGATATGGTGGTATCTGTTGTCTTCTGCTAGTAATGTTGGGGCCCATAAGCATTAGTGAATACTGGTAATTCAGTGAAGTTAAACAAATAAGCTGTGGTACTGCTCACAGCAAAGATCTCCTGGTAACTGAGGTGTAAAGGTGTTCGCAGGTAGTGTCTCAAAAGTGATGACAGAAGGAGGTTGGGCATCCGCCCCCACTCACCAATCCTATGGATAGCACGGCCTCCTAGGGACAAGAGTTCTTGCACAGGCTGTTAGCTGTTTGCAGGGAAGTGCAGAGTTACCACCTGACAGTTTGTCAACTCGGCAAGCTGAGATGTCCATGTAAAGACCAGACAGTGACAGTCCCGATGCAGAGAAGCTGTTGCGATCAAAGTGTGGCGGTATCACCTCTGTGCTGAACTGATGTGCAGAGTCCTGCAGCAGTAGGCCAGCAATCTGTCTCTGGAGGACAATGGCAGTCCCCTTGTGTTCAGTTCTGAATCCCGGACCAAGAGAGAGAGCCAATCCCTTGCTGTTGAATATATCTGCTCTCCCAGCATCCTTCTGGTTCACCAGCTCTCTGGTAGTTGTAGTTCAATCAGCACTCAGGAATTGAGAATGTATTTGCTATAGAACTATAAGTCCCAGGATCCTCTACTGTCAGAAGAACTGGATCCACTCTGCTAAAAGGAAGTGGTGTAGCAGTCCCAGTACTGGGCACTAGGGAGAAATGGATTACCATAGTTTCATCTGTAAATGTCCCTGAAAGGCATAATGATATAGCCAGCACCTGGCTACCACTGCCATGGTCCCTAATTGGTCCTAGCTACTGTCCAGCCAGTGGGTTTACCAGAGGTGGGAACAGCATATGACACCTCCATGAATATGTTAGATGTTGAAGATACTTCAGCAGTTGTAGTTCTTCAAGAAAGTGAACATAGAAGGCACCGCTCGCTGGAGAGGTAAGATTTAGTTCTCTAAAAAAAGTGGTTGGCTGTTAAAATTCTATTCCTACAACCAAGTGGTTTTAAGGTTTTCCTAAGAGATTTCTATGAAAGGCTAGCTTAAATTTAAGGCATTTGACTTTATCATCTTTATTTTTTATTTTTTACTCTTTTACTGTGTCAGGAGAAAATTGGCCAATGGAGATATGCTGTGAAGGCCAAGGTTTGAGCGACCTTGAATCTATACATTTACCTATAGCTAGATGGATTTCAATTCAAGGCATTTGACTTGTAATTTTTTTGCTGCTACTTGGATGTGTGCGGGGGTGGACATTAGTCAATGGGCATGTGCTATGAAGTGCAAGCTAGGGCTTAAGTGGCCTTGAATCTATACATTCACCTGTAGCTAGATGGATTTAAATTCAAGGCATTTGGATTTTCATCTTATCATTCAGATGTACATACGATGAGTTCGGACCAGGGGTGGACTGACAACTCATGGGGCCCCCGGGCAATAGGGGATCATGGGGCCCCTGTGTCCTTGCCCAAACTCAAAAAAGCCTATGAAAAAGGTACCAGGGGCATCTCATGGGGGGCATCTCATGGGGCCCCCTACTGACCCCGGGCCCTCGGGCAGTGCCCGAGTTTCCAAATGGTCAGTCCGCCCCTGGTTCGGACCCAAACAAATTCTTAGATGGGGATGAGTGGGTTCCCATTTCAGGCTGTACACATGGTGTTTTTATTTTTCGGAATATTTTACAGTAGATATGTCTTAACTTGTTGTGAACTAATTTTTCGGCCATGGACTTTAAGTATAGATTATAGCCAAGGTTTGACTGGCTTTGAAAATTTAGGAGGAAATTAAAGTAATACTCCTGCCAAGACTTTTTCCTAAGTCTAGATAGAGTAGGCATAGGTTAGAACAGGGGTGCTCAACCCCGTGACCCTCGAAGCTCTCTGATGTGGCCCTTTACCTCAAACCAGGGAAGTGCATGCCTGGGGTCGGCAACATGTTTATCGTGATCTGGGTTTGTCTACCCGCCATCCCGGAGCATCAGAATGCATCGAGTTGGCCCCGGAGGAAGCAGGTGGCCATGGAGGGAGCAAGAACCATATAAGCTGATGCTTCCTTTGTAGCTATGGCTCCTGTCCCAGGCGGAGTGATACCAAGTGCACTTCACCTAGGACCTGAAGATGGAGAGCGATGCCAGCAGAATCTGGAAGAGGAAAAGAAGATCGGTGTATTAAACAACACATGCACTGTGCTTCTGCAATGGGCATATTATTACCAATAAAAGGGTTACCAGCTACGAGGGCGTTAAAGTCAAACCGGGACTTTGGAGTTTATATAATAAAAGGACAAGTTTCAAGGAGTGGAAACTGCATTTATTTTTACGCATACTCCCCTGCTACATTTATAGATTATCCCAGCGTTTAACTAATGCCTGAAAAGCTTTGGCATAGAAAGATTTGTCAGTATGCCTGAACCATCCTAGGACAGCCTGCTTCACTTTGTCTTCAGTGCTGAAATGCTGACCTCCGAGGAACTCTTTTAGGGGTCCGATTTTACGACGAGTTATGCGTCAGTTATCCAGGATCAGGTGTTCCACGTGTTGAATATCCACAGGAATGACTGGTGTGGGCTGGGAACCACGGACATATGGACGTTTACACTATTCCAATGTCTTATTGCAGCTGAGCGTCTCATTACTGTACTGTGCTTGAAGTTTTCTGTAGATACTGTATCACCACACGCTGTTCCATGCACGCACTAATACTGTTGTCTTGATTAACAGTTTCAGGACTGGCCGGTGACATGTGCACCACCTATCAGCAGGGCTGTGGATAAGGGGGTACCACCAGTCCTCCTGTATGGGGCCCAGGCCAGCAGGGGAGCCCAGGCAGCTGAGTAAATCAGATGTGTGTAGAGAGGGTGATCAGCACGGTGGGAATGCAATTACTGGAACCGATCCCCTGTATGCCTCTCTCTGCAGCAGCTGAAAGCTGGCTTTTTCTCCTCTCCTTCCCGCTAGCATTCAGCTGCTGCAGAGAGAGCCATACAGGGGATCGGTTCCAGTAATTGCATTCCCACTGTGCTGATCACCCTCTCCACACACATCTGTGAAAGCTGTGAAAGAGAGTGAAAGCTGGCTTCTTCTCCTCTACTTCCCGCTAGCATTCAGCTGCTGCATAGAGACATACAGGGGATTAATTCCAATAATTGCCCCCCCCGCCACACCCATCACCTCCCTGTGCATCATATATTGTTTCTCTGTGTGCCCACCCCTGCAGTGCTCCTTGGATCCCTCCTCTCCTTTCCATCGGTAACTGCCAGGGGCGGACTGACCATTTGGAAACTTAGGCACTGCCCGAGGGCCCGGGGTCTGTAGGGGGCCCCATGAGATGCCCCTGCTACCTTTTTCATAGGCTTTTTTGAGTTTGGGCAAGGACACAGGGGCCCCATGATCCCCTATTGCCCAGGGGCCCCATGACTTGTCAGTCCACCCCTGGTAACTGCAAGCACACAATAAGATCCTTCAGGATGATGAACACAGCAAGTGATCGGTACCTATTACTCACAGTGTTCATTCATAACTGAAGCATAGTAAACTGTATTTTTTTGGGGGGGAGGGCCCTGTCAGGTTTGCTGTACGGGGCCCCGTGGTTTCTAACGGCAGCCCTGCCTATCAGTAATAGGACACACGTGCCTTACTACTGCATGTACTACTGCATCCCTTTGTATATCTGTAAAATTAAAAGTCCTGGTTTGACTTAAACGCTACTCGTACTAGGCTGCTATCGCTCTGATCCGCGGGTGAAGCGCACATGTTGCTCTCCTGCGGGTCAACTGCACTGAGCCATAGACTTCTATTGTAACCTGAGGGTTCGGCGCGCTTTCTGAAAGCTCACCAAATCTCCTGAATGCAGCCGCTTCTCCTCCTCTTCCTCCCACCAGCATTCAGCAGCTGCAGGAGGAAATGTTCGTTATGCTATTCAAAATTAAAAAAATATGAAATTCTGAACCATTAATGTCATGGTGGCCTGCGACCAGATGCCAAATCACCTAAGTGGCCCTCGCTCTTCAAAAGGTTGAGCACCCCTGGGTTAGAACCTCTGCCTGGTTTCTAGTGTTGATTCAGCCAACCCCCATGGGCCCCATGAGTTGTCAGTCTGCCCCTGATTACATGATTGCATGGGGTAACTTACTGGCAGAAATCACTGTACACAATGCATGGTCAGGGGCGGACTGACCATTTGGAAACCCCAGCACTGCCCGAGGGCCTGGGGTCAGTAGGGGGCCCCATGAGATGCCCTGGGTACCTTTTTCATAGGCTTTTTTGAGTTTGGGCAAGGACACAGGGACCCCATGATCCCCTATTGCCCGGGGGCCCCATGAGTTGTCAGTCCGCCCCTGCGCATGGTACAAACAAGCCATCATTCATTGACACTTCAAATTTTTTTGATGTTCTGATGGGTGAATGGAAGGCCACAAAGGGTTCCTCTACATTAAATGCTCAATGTACTTTACATTTCCTGTCTATTCTGGAAATATTCAATATATCAATATCGCCTGAACTATCATAAACAGACACGGGTTTGGCAAGCTGATGGGTCTCCTTGGCAACCTTTGTGTATCAGAATCTTGAAATGATATTTTCCTCGTTGTACTACACAGGACCAAACAGCGGCCCTGGATCGATGGGTCCCCGAGCATATGCTGTGCAAGGAGTCAGAGAATGGCTGACACTGCTGATAATGTCAATATTATTGTAGTCACCAGCTGGCTCTGGATTTCGGGGACTGGCCTGCTGTTTAGAGATCTGTCCCTCGTTCAAAGTATTTGTCTCTGAATTGGGCTAATTTTAAAATGATAATAAACCCAAAAGCAAACATTTATTATATCGCAGCTTACCAATTCTTAGATGTGGTGGTCGCCTTCGTTTTTTTTTTTTGTCCTTATTTTCACCTTGTGATCTGGCCAGTAGGTCTGTTATTTCATTCAAAAGAACAAGATGTCCTGAAAATGTATCAGTTTAAGTTATTGAGACAAACCATTTACCACTGACAGGGGTGCTTATGCACACGGGACGTTTTTACAGCGGCTGTTTTTGGCTTTTGATGTTTTTTTTCTACAGCCAGTAAACCCCCCAGCATGTTATCCTATGTGTCCATCCCCGGCATGTTATCCTGTGTGTCCATCCCCTGTGTGTCCATCCCCGGCATGTTATCCTATGTGTCCATCCCCGGCATGTTATCCCATGTGTCCATCCCCGGCATGTTATCCTATGTGTCCATCCCCGGCATGTTATCCTATGTGTCCATCCCCACCATGTTCTTCTATGTGTCCATCCCCGGCATGTTCTCCTATGTGTCCATCCCCAGCATGTTATCCAATGTGTCCATCCCAACATGTTATCCTATGTGTCCATCCCCAGCATGTTATCCTGTGTGTCCATCCCCGGCATGTTCTCCTATGTGTCCATCCCCGGCATGTTTTCCTATGTGTCCATCCCCGGCATGTTATCCTATGTGTCCATCCCCGGCATGTTATCCTGTGTGTCCATCCCCTGTGTGTCCATCCCCGGCATGTTATACTTTGTGTCCATCCCCGGCATGTTATCCTATGTGTCCATCCCCGGCATGTTATCCTATGTGTCCATCCCCACCATGTTCTTCTATGTGTCCATCCCCGGCATGTTCTCCTATGTGTCCATCCCCAGCATGTTATCCAATGTGTCCATCCCAACATGTTATCCTATGTGTCCATCCCCGGCATGTTTCCTATGTGTCCATCCCCAGCGTGTTATCCTACAGTTGCAAGAAAAAGTATGTGAACCCCTTGGGATTACGTGGAGTTTTGCATGAATTGGGCATAAAATGTGCTCTGAACGTCATCTAAGTCACAACAATAGAAGAACACAGTCTGCTGAACATAATACTACACAAACATTAGACTTTGCCATGGTGTAATTGCACATAACATGTAAACATTCACAGTGCAGGGAGGAAAAAGTATGTGAAGCCCTAGCTTAATGACTTCTCCCAGAGCTAATTGGAGCCAGGAGTGAGCCAACCTTGACTCCAATCAGTGTGATGATATTGGATGTGTTGCTGACAGCTGTCCTGCCCTTAAAAGACACACACCTGTTTTGGGTTTACTGGTTTCGAGAAGCACTGTCTGATGTGAACCATGCCTCGCAGAAAAGAGCTCTCAGAAGACCTACGATCAAGAATTGTTGACTTGCATGAAGCTGGAAAGGGTTACAAAAGTATCTCCAAAAGCCTTGATGTTCATGTGTCCACGGTAAGACAGACTGTCTACAAATGGAGAAAGTTTAGCATTGTTGCTACTCTCCCTAGGCATGGTCGTCCTGTAAAAATGACTGCAAGAGCACAGCGCAGAATGCTGCATGAGGTAAAGAAGAATCCCAGAGTGTCAGCTAAAGACCTATAGAAATCTCTGGCACATGCTAACATTTTTGTTGATACATCTACAATAAGGAAAACATTAAACAAGAATGGAGTACATTAGAGGACACCACGGAGGAAGCCATTGCTGTCCAAAAAGAATTTTGCAGCACGTTTGAAGTTTGCAAAAGAGCACCTGGATGTTCCACAGTACTAGTGGCAAAATATACTGTGGACAGATGAAACCAAGATTGAGTTGTTTGGGAAGAACACACAACACTATGTGTGGAGAAAAAAAGACACAGCACACCAACATCAAAACCTCATCCCCACTGTAAAACATGGCGGAGGGAGCATCATGGTTTGGAGCTGCTTTGCTGCCTCAGGGCCTGGACAGATTGTTGTCATTGATGGGAAAATGAATTCCAGAGTTTATCAAGACATTTTGCAGGAAAACGTACGACCATCTGTCCGCCAACTGAAGCTCCGCAGAGGATGGGTGATGCAACAGGACGATGACCCAAAGCATACAATTAATTCAACAAAACAATGGCTGCAACAGCACAGAATACGCCTTCTGGAGTGGCCCAGTCAGAGTCCTGACCTCAACCCGATTGAAATGCTGTGGCATGACCTTAAGAGAGCGATTCACACCAGACATCCCAAGAATATTGCTACACTGAAACAGTTTTGTGAAGAGGAGTGGTCCAAAATTACTCCAGATCGTTGTGCAGGTCTGATCTGCAACTACAGGAAACGTTTGGTTGAGGTTATTGCTGCCAAAGGAGGGTCAACCAGTTATTAAGTCCAAAGGTTCACATACTTTTTCCTCCCTGCACTGTGAATGTTTACATGTTATGTGCAATTAAACCATGGCAACATCTAATGTTTGTGTGGTATTATGTTCAGCAGACTGTGTTCTTCTATTGTTGTGACTTAGATGACGTTCAGAGCACATTTTATGCCCAATTCATGCAAAACTCCACGTAATCCCAAGGGGTTCACATACTTTTTCTTGCAACTGTATGTGTCCATCCCAACATGTTATCCTATGTGTCCATCCCCGGCATGTTCTCCTATGTGTCCATCCCCGGCATGTTATCCCATGTGTCCATCCCCAGCATGTTCTCCTATGTGTCCATGCACACATAGACTGGAATCAACGTTTTTCGGCAGGGTCGTTTTTTGGCTGGAAAAAAACCCCCAGGACTAGTGGGTTTCTAGAGAAGTTTTTTAGCTGTAAAAAAAGGCTCTAATGCTGGAAAATGCGGCAAAACATGGTAAAACACGATAAAAAGCCAGAAACTGTTATTTTTAGACTGTCATTTTTAGACTTTTTTACCGAAACTTTTTTGGGATTAAAAAAACCCTAAAAAACACAAATACAGAAAACCGTGGGAAAACACCACTAAACATGGCAAAATGCCACTAAACGCTAATGCAAAAACGCCCAAAAAAATCTGAAAAACTCATTTTTAACGTGACTTTACACAGCTAACATTACCAGCTTTATCAAAACTCCCCGTGTGCATGGAGCCCAATGATCAGCTTTTATTTATGTAAAACCTTTATCCCAAAAGGAAAAGAAAACTGTTAGCTGTAACTGCTTATAAATTGTTAGCTGGAGTTTGCCTTTGTTAGTGCATGTAAATCTTCTAGTAACTCTAACACCCCCCCCCCCCCCGCAGACTGACAATGCTGCCATCCACAGGTGCCCCCTGAGCTCCTTCATCCAGAGTAGGGGCACTCTAATACAGGAGGTGTGTTACTGGCCAGATGCCCAGGTAAAAACAGAGCAGGAAAAGGCGTAAAAAAATACAACTAATGCAGCCACCACATCTAATGATTGCTAAGCTGTTCTATTACATTTTACACTTCCTAATTGGATATTTCTTTATTTCAATGTGTTAAATTAAACCGGCCATACACAGGTCAAATTCCATAAGAATTTTCTTTAGAAAATCTTCTCTAAGAATTTTCGTTCGAATTTCGCACCATTAGTGGGCCATAGCAACGATCGATTTTCGGGCGACCATCAAATTTGAGTGAACGGGCATGTTGGAAATGTTTTGAAAAACAAACAAATTTCTAATCAATGATAGAAGAATCGTATGAGAAATGTAATTGAAAAAGAAATGAGCATGAGCTGGGACCTGGAAAGAAAAGAAAATTCCTGATCACAGCAACTTGAAGTGAAATGAAAGGCTTGGTTGGTTGAATTTCGAAATCAATGGTGCCACCATCAGATTACAAAAAGCACTAAATGTCTGATTTTCCCCAAAAAAAAAATTCATTCGGAATTCGACCCATGTATGGTCTGCAAGCAGGGGCGGACTGACCATTTGGAAACTCGGGCACTGCCCGAGGGCCTGGGGTCAGTATGGGGCCCCATGAGATGCCCCTGGTACCTTTTTCATAGGTTTTTTTGAGTTTGGGCAAGGACACAGGGGCCCCATGATCCCCTATTGCCCGGGGGCCCCATGAGTTGTCAGTCCACCCCTGCCTGCTAGGCAGAAGTTTCTACAAACCGATATGCAGGGCCAAATTGAAATAATTAAAAATAATGTACTGCTGATTGGAATCACTCAATATAAAGATGGGGAGGGGTCCCACCTCCCCCAGAACAGGGACCCTTGCCCCACTCTTCTATACAGTGCTTGTTGGACAGAAGGCTGAATTAGCTTCCCATCGTTCATGTCTTTGTACAACTCAGTAGCTTTATTTCTATAATGCCAGTTAAAAAATATCAAGGGCCGGTTCACACCACAGAAACGCAGTCCAGATGCATTTCTGCATGTGTATTTTTGATACATTTTTTATATGTTCCAGTACGTTTTCTTTTTTTCTTCATCTTACAGTTCTGTGTAGAAAAAATGCTGCATTTTCTACTTTTTTTTCTGCACTGGAACTGACCATGCTGGTGTGAACTGTGCCATTGATGCCCATATAACCTACTGTCCATGCGTTTTTGATGCAGAAAAAAATTGCACTGGACTGCATCTGTTGTGTACCAGTCCTAAGTGTTGTCATTATGTAAGAAAAAAGAAGGTACATGGGGCTAACATTGAACAGCAATGCACCACAGCCCAATTTTTTTTGAAATACCAAAAACCTGGACAAGTAGATGACACTTTTAGGCTAGGTTCACACCTGCGTGGTCGTGCGGGCCGCGATTTGTGGAGGCATATGAGCCTATTCATTTGAATGGGCTGCCATGCCTTGGGTCACACAGGAAAGAAGTCCCTGCACTATTTTTAGGATTGCAGTCCGCACGGGAACTGCAGTTCCCAGGACACTTGCAATTTCCAGTGAGAGCAGTGTGCCATTAGGATTAATGGAAGCCACCCGTAGGTCCCGCATTTCTCTGTGTGGGTGGTTGTGTCTGCCGGCAATTGTGCGGATCCCACAGTGGCACCACCCACACAGATGTGAACCTAGCCTTAAGGTGCAATTAAAGCGGAACTAAACTCTTTCAGCCAGCATGAACTATTTTTAATGTTATGTCTATGTTGCTAACATTAGTAACTAGATAGGAGGGTATATTATATGTACTTGTCTTATACTTTTTTATTTATATTTCATAAGATGGTTCCTGGTTTTTGACCTAGGTCAAAATTATGTCAAACATCCCAGGAGGCTTCATGGAGGAGGGGCTTTCTCAGCTAAGCACACCCTCCTGTCTGAATATCGTATGTACTCTCCAGCGGTCAGGATATGCACAGCCAAAAGGAAAGCCAAGGGTACCAGGACAGCGACAACCAAAGGAAATGCTTCAGGGGTGCAGCCCTCCTCAGACGGGGAAATCAGCCACTGGATAAAGAGAAAACAGGTGGCGCACAGACCTAGTGCATTATCCAAGGTTTATTGTAGGAGTGAAAAAATAAAACCATACTCACAGACGAAGCATGTATCTAAAAAGCATAGAAAAATTACGATGGCCAAACCCGCCAGGCAAGGGGTTCTCACTGTCAGTGCGGTCAAATGGCTGACGTGTTTCGGGGACGAATCCCTTTCCTCAGAGCTAATGACCAGCCTCTGATGCAGATGTGTAATGAATGGAAAGTGGGAGCCTTGCTGGTGATGCCTCCTGTCTACATGCCTGATCTAGAGGCAGATGAATTCTAGGAAGTAAATGCTACATGAACCATGTCACGTACCTGATGGGAGACTGAAATGATGAGGTCGGCCTCACTTTTGTCGCTAGCCCTGACCCCCACTGGAGTTGGAACAGAGGGAGTCTAGGACCCAGGGGAACAAGTGCGCCAGTAGTTGTTGTTTGCAGCTCTTGCAGATGATGACTCTGGAAGACTGATGATCTTCTGATCCAGGCACAGTAGTAACAAGCAGAGCAGGTCTTGTAGATTGCCAGGCGTGCACCAAAGCAAGGCAGGTAGTGAGGATTAGAGACAGGAGCAGTGTCATGGGACAGTCAGGGTCATCAACAGTCGGGCAGCATGGTACAGAATCAGAAGGAAAGCCAAGGTCAGGAGCAGAGCCGAAGTCAAGAACCAGTATCAATCAGGAGAGCAATCAGAGTCAGGTGAGGAACAAGCCGGGTCAGCAACAAAGGAATCACACAGGAACAAGCAGGACACGGGGCCCAGTCAGCACTCAGCACATGCAGAGGCACTTCTTAAATAGTCCGTCTGGCGCCAATCTTCACAGTGCGTGTGCACGTGTGTGATTGTGCATTTCTGTGCACATGCGCATGTCTATTCACCAGCCGTCTCATGGGAATTCCCTTACAAACCATCTGCCCGTACTCAAGATGGCCATGGCTAGAAATGCAGGTGGAGGGGGGGAGGGGTTACAAAATAATTTTTGCAACAAAATAAAGCATGGAGACATGGATGGGGGAGTTTGCTTTGAATATTAAGAATGAATTAAGTAATGTGTTCAGTTTGTGGAGCTCAGATACACTTTAGCTCTGCTTTAGGATCAAGCTCATTAATAAAAATATAAAGGAAATATTTTATTGATACAGATTATAAATAACAGACTTATGCAGGCCATAGATGGGGAGAAAACCGGCCGATTTTTCTTTAAAAAAATGAAAAATTGGTCGTTCAAGCGGCCGACGTTACCAGGAATGGTAAAAAAAATTGTCCGATTTTCATCCAGTCTACAACCGGCAAAAAGTGTCCCTGCAGAGAGCTGCGCTATTTCTTTGACAGTGCTTTGACATTTATAGCGGCTGCAACAATGTATCTATTTGTATCCATTTCGGATACAGATGTTTTTATTCGGAAACAAATAGATACATTGTTGCAACCGCTATAAATGTCAAAGCACTGTCAAAGAAATAGCGGAGCTCTCTGCAGGGACACTTTTTGCCAGACTGGAATTGTTCCTCTTCTTCATCCTCTTCTTCTTCTTCCTCTTATTCATCTTCTTCATCCTCTTCTTCATCCTCTTCTTCTTCATCCTCTTCCTCTTCTTCATCCTCTTCTTCATCCTCTTCTTCCTCTTCTTCTTCCTCTTCTTCATCATCCTCTTCTTCCTCTTCTTCATCCTCTTCTTCTTCATCATCCTCTTCTTCTTCTTCATCATCCTCTTCTTCTTCTTCATCATCCTCTTCTTCTTCTTCTTCATTCTCTTCTTCTTCTTCTTCATTCTCCTCTTCTTCTTCTTCCTCTTCCTCTTCTTCATCATCCTCTTCCTCTTCTTCATCATCCTCTTCTTCTTCATCCTCCTCTTCTTCTTCATCCTCTTCTTCTTCATCATCCTCTTCTTCCTCTTCTTCATCCTCTTCTTCTTCTTCATCCTCTTCTTCTTCATCCTCCTCTTCTTCTTCATCCTCTTCTTCTTCATCATCCTCTTCTTCTTCTTCATCCTCTTCTTCTTCTTCTTCTTCATCCTCTTCTTCTTCATCCTCTTCTTCTTCTTCATCCTCTTTTTCCTCTTCTTCATCCTCTTTTTCATCCTCTTCTTCTTCTTCTTCATCCTTTTCTTCTTCTTTTTCTTCTCCTTTTTGTCTTCCTCTTGCAGGTCACTGCTTATGTGCAGATTTTTTATTGGTAAAAAGATCGGCCAATTTGCCCATAATTGCTGCGAAAATCGGCCGATCGGCAAAATCGGCCGATCGTTTTCCAACTTTACCGATAAAAAAAATCTGACAAAATACCAAAAATGGCTGAACAATTAATCCACTTACGATCCGAAAATCGGCCGATTTTATTTTCGGCCGAAAAATCGGCCGATTTTTGGCCCATCTATGGCCTGCATTACTGTCAGGATCAACATGTAAAAAATAAGGAAAAAAAACCTATAAAAATAAAGAAAACGAATGCAGCCAGAACGTCTAAGAAGCTGCAATATAATATTTTTTTGCTTTTGGGCTTAATACCACTTTAATATCACACTCATATATACAATATAAAGTAAATATTTTATTGATACAGATTAAAATTAACATGTATACATAAACCCATATACAGAATAAACGTGTGATACAATCTTGCATGTGTTCCCACATACGGGCTTCCTATTATCTCCACTGTTCCCTTGCATTGCCAGGCATTCAAATGCTCTTATAAAATGATAGTAAATACACTATGCTATCCATTATATATATTATACAATGGGAAAAGAAGCACCTCCCTGGCGTGTTTTGCACAATTATGCTTCCTCAGAGGTATGGGATGAATGTCAGCAGTAATAGAATAGATGTCTGAAAGAAGAAAATAAATCATTCCAAGAGTTGGAGATCATATGTAATCACGGCAATCCAGGAACACCTATTCACTGTCATGTGCTAAAAGATAATCCTTCCTTCCTAGATTTTTTTTTTTTCTGGACTATAACATTTCTTCTTTCAGACATCCATTCTGTTACTTCTGATATTCATCCTATACCTCCTGAGGAAGTATAATAGTGCGAAATGCGTTGAATGATGATTCTTTTTTTCACCATATAATAGCTAAGGGATAGAATGGTAAATCTGAATACCTGGCAATGCATGAGGACAGTAGGGATAATAGGAAGACACCTATATTAGACATGCACCGACATGAAAAAAATTTGCTTCATTTCAGATCGATTCGTTAAGTTACTCATTTTGTTTTGTTGGATTCGTAACAAAATTTGTTGCATTTGTTAATTTTCTACCTGATTTTAATTTTTCCCATGGATTCAAACTATTTGAATCTAAAACATCAAATTGATCCAAAATCATTGTGAAGAATAGCTGGTTCTATTCTATTCTAAATTTGAATTTTTGAAAGACGGCTATATTCTTTCTATTTTATTCTATTCTAGTCTTTTTTTTCTATTCTATTCTATTCTATTATGTGCCTTTATTTTCTATTTTTAGTCTATTCTATTTTTTTCTATTCTATTCTTTTATTTTCTATTCTATTTTTTCTTATCTATTCTATTATTTTCCATTCTATTCCTTTATTTGCTATTTTATTATTTTATATTCTATTGTAATAATATTTATTCTATTCTATTCTTTAAATTTCTATTCTATTCTGTTTTATTCTATTCTTTTTTATCCTATTCAAAATTCTAATTTAGAAAGATGGCTATATTCTTTCTATTTTTTTCTATCTTAGTCTTTTTTTTCTAGTTTATTCTTTTCTATTCTATTATTTTCTATTATGTGCCTTTATTTTCTATTTTTAGTCCATTTTATTTTATTTTATTCTATTCTTTTATTTTATATTCTATTTTTCTTATCTATTCTATTATTTTCTATTCTATTCCTTTATCTGTTATTTTATTGTTTTATATTCTATTGTAATAATATTTATTCTACTCTATTCTTTAAATGTCTATTCTATTCTGTTTTATTCTATTCTTTTCTATCCTATTCAAAATTCTAATTTAGAAAGATGGCTATATTCTTTCTATTTTATTCTATCTTAGTCTTTTTTTTCTAATCTATTCTTTTCTGTTCTATTATTTTCTATTATGTGCCTTTATTTTCTATTCTATTCTCTACATTTTCTATTCTATTTTTTTCAAAATTGAGAAGACAGTAATATTCTAACACTAATATACACAGGGGTTGATTTACTAAAGCTGCAGAGTGCAAAATCTGGTGCAGCTCTGCATGGTAGCCAATCAGCTTCTAACTTCAGCTTGTTTAATTAAGCTTTGACAAAAAACCTGCAAGCTGATTGGCTACCATGCAGCCTCCAGTTTTGGTAAATCAACCCCACAGTCTTTGAAGGAAAATTGTTTTAAATTTCTTTTTTTAATTTGTTTCAAAGTCGATTCAAATTCGGATGATTAGTTTTTTTTGGGCAAAATTTTGTTTTGTTTTTTTTGGATTCATTTAAATTTGTTACTATTGTAATTCGTAAATTCAGATACAAGATTGTATTGAAATATATTCTGTATATGTGCTTACTGTAGTATCTTTTGATTTTTAATGCATATATGTCATTTTTAATCTGTATCAATAAAATATTTGTTTTTATATATGAGTGTGATATGAAAGGGGTATTAAACCCCAAAATGAAAGATTAATATACTGAAGCTTACCACTTCTTTGATGTTGTGGCTGCATTATTTTTTCATTCATTTATGTAAAACCTGGTTTCCCTAAAGGCAAAAACATTTTTCTGTAACTACCTATAAAATGTTATCTGGAGCTTCAATTTATTAAATAAGTCCATCTAAACCTGCTAGTGGTTTTAACTCTCCCCTCCCCCCAAACTTACAATGCTGCTGCCCAAGGGTATCTCCATTGCTCCTTCATCCAAAGTGTAGACATCCGAAGACAGGAAGTATGTTACTGGATGGTTCACTAGGTGAAAATAAAGGAAAAAAGACAACTAATACAGTCACCACATCTAAGGATTGGTAAGCTGCAATAAATTACATTTTTGATTTTGGGTTTAATATCACTTTAATTGCACTTTAACCAGTTCAAGTTCAGACACTTTCACCCTTTTCCAGCCCAGGCCAATTTTCACCTTTCATCACTATCACACTTTGAGTGACAGTTATTCAGTCATGCAACACTGTACCCATATGAAATGTGTATCATTTTTTTGAGAAAGATAGAGCTTTCTTTTGGTGGTATTTGATCACCACTTTTGAGAAGAAATTATTTTTTGCTTAGTTTTTGTTATAAAAGTTTGAAAATAAATAATTTTTCTTCATAAATTTAGGCCAAAATGTATTCTGCTACATTTTTTGGGTAAAAATAACCCAAAACAGTGTATAATATTTAGTCTGTGTGAAAGCTTTAGAGTCTACAAACTATGGGATATATATTTGAAAATTGATTAGTTGAGACCCTAAAATGTTGCATGCTGGTATGACGTATGACAGTGATCAGAACACTGGTATAGGGTAGGGTGGTGATCAGGACGCTGGTATGGGGTATGGCAGTGGTCAGGTTGCTGGCATGACGTATGGCAGTGATCAGGACGCTGGTATGGGGTATGGCAGTGGTCAGGTTGCTGGCATGACGTATGGCAGTGATCAGGACGCTGGTATGGGGTATGGCAGTGGTCAGGTTGCTGGCATGACGTATGGCAGTGATCAGGACGCTGGTATGGCATATGGCATTATCAGGATGCTGGTATGGGGTATGGCGGTGATCAGGACGCTGGTATGGGGTATGGCAGTGATCAGGACGCTGGTATGGGTATGGCGGTGATCAGGACGCTGGTATGGAGTATGGCGGTGATGAGGACGCTGGTATGGGGTATGGCAGTGATGAGGATGCTGGTACAGGGTATGGCAGTGATCAGGATGCTTGTATGGTGTATGGCAGTGATCAGGATGCTGGTATTATTATTATTATTATACAGTATTTATAAAGCGCCAATAGTTCGCTCAGCGCTGTACATTACAAAGGGGGACAGAACATGTGACAGAACAATACCAATACAATGCAAAACATGAGGGGATCGAGGGCCCTGCTCTTTCGAGCTTACAATCTAGGAGGGAGGGGATGGTGGTACAGGAGGAGATAGCTGTGGGGGATGGAGTGGTAGGAAGAGTGGAGGAGGTCGGCAAGTTAGCAGGGGGCAGGGTAGGCTTCCCTGAAGAGGTGGGTTTTCAGGGTGCGCCTAAAGGAGAGGAGAGTAGGTGATAATCTGATGGGTTGGGGCAGGGAGTTCCAGAGGATGGGTGACACCCTGGAGAAGTCCTGGAGGCGGGCATGGGAGGAGGAGACCAGGGAACTAGAGAGAAGGAGGTCTTGTGAGGAGCGGAGTGTGCGTGTTGGGTGGTACTTGGATATTAGGTCAGTGATGTAGTTCGGGGCAGTATGGTGGACGGCTTTGTACGTCAGTGTTAGGATTTTGAATTTGATCCGTTGCGCAATCGGAAGCCAGTGGAGGGATTGGCAGAGGGGGGTGGCGGAGACAGAGCGGTTGGAAAGGTGAATGAGTCTGGCAGCTGTATTCAGGATGGACTGAAGCGGGGATAGCCAGCGGCGAGGCAGGCCAGTGAGGAGGGAGTTGCAGTAGTCGAGTCGTGATATGATGAGGGAGTGGATGAGCTGTTTAGTGGTTTCTGGGGTTAGGAACGTGCGGATTTTGGCGATGTTGCGGAGGTGGAGTCTGCACGAGTTTGTTAAAGATTGGACTTGGGGCTGGAAGGATAGGTTGGAGTCCAGAATGACACCAAGTACTCTGGCCTGCAGGGCGGGTTTGATATTGGCGTTGTTGGATGTGACGGAGATATCAATGGGGGGTGGTGTCCGGGCTGGGGGGAAGACAAGAAACTCGGTTTTGGAGAGGTTCAATTTAAGGAAGTGGAGTGACATCCAGTCTGATATGTCGCTCAGTAGGTGTGTGATTCGGGCTGAGACCAAGGGGGTGAGGTGGGGGTTGGTATGGGGTATGGCGGTGATCAGGATGCTGGTATGGAGTATGGCAGTGACCAGGATGCTGGTATGGGGTATGGCGGTGATCAGGAAGCTGGCATGGGGTATGGCGGTAATCAGGATGTTGGTATGGGACATGGAAGTGATCAGGATGCTGGTATGGGGTATGGCGGTGATCAGGATGCTGGTATGGGGTATGGCGGTGATCAGGATGCTGGTATGGGGTATGGCAGTGATCAGGATGCTGTTATGGGGTATGGCGGTGATCAGGACGCTAGCTTGAGGTATGGCCGTGATCAGGACGCTGCTATGGGGTATGGCGGTGATCAGGATGCTGGTATGGGGTATGGCGGTGATCAGGATGCTGGTATGGGGTATGGTGGTGATCAGAATGCTGGTATGGGGTATGGCGGTGATCAGGATGCTGGTATGGGGTATGGTAGTGATGTAGTATTCTAGTATGGCGTATGGCAGTGATAAGGCTGCTGTACACTCACAGGCTGCACAATTGCAGGATTACGCTGAGAGCAGAGAGAACGATCTTTAGTTTCACTTTCCATCATTTACTATGTGATTACTCTGATTGGACACAGCAATCACATGGTAAAAAACCATGTAATCGCCCAGACACAACAGTAATGTGATCCGCTCCTGGGTGCGCGTTCTAGGAGCAGCGCAGGAGCCGTCGATGTAGGCTGATGTACAACTCCATTAGGCCACATCGGCAAAGCTTTCCATCCACCGTCTATAGACTATGGGTGGACAGGAAGAGGTTAAAATTCCCGTCCGCTTCTTCACGTTTTATTTTCAGTAAATCACAGATGCTACTAAGCTTTCAGCCTGCATGTGTTTAAAGAGAAATTGCTCATTATGTCGTTCTTGCTAACTGCTCTACCTTCCAAGGAGCTCATAGTCAGTGTGATAGGTGGCTCTGATGTTGGTTCACCGTTATCGATCTGAGCATCTGTCTTGACAAACATTTTTCCGGCAATAGATAATGGACCTTTTCTCCTATTGTCATAACATCACTAAATCAATGTGCTTTTGTATGGCAGGACAGGGTGCTTTAATTGAGCTGTTAAGTCCCCTATGCACTAACGCAGTGGTTAGAGAATCCAGCAGAGGATTTGGGTTCTCTGAAACTAAGGAGCCCTGCCAAGGAAAGCTTGTATGGACATTACCAGGGAGCACAGTGTTCTCTTCAAATTGAACCTTTGCTTTACAGTATATCTATACTCAGGAACAAAATGTAATATATTGCAGTTTACCAGTCCTTAGATGTGATGGCTGCATTCGTTTTTTATTTGAGGCTTTTTTTTTCTACTCTCACCTGGTGATCCTGCCAGTAACAGTCATACAAATTAAATGAAAATGTGTTGCGCTTGACAAAAACAACTTCAGTGCAAAAATATACTTTGACCACTTGCTGACCACATAACGTAGTTATATACTGGCAGAGTAGCGCTCCTGCGTCGGATCACATACCTAGTATGTGATCTGGCACTTCCAGGTAGGGGGCGCACGCATTCACCGCCGGTGACCCGACTGTGCTGTGATTGGACACAGCACAAGCCGAACAGCGTGTGCCGGACAATGGATGACCGCCGTCACACACTGATCGGCAGGTAGAAAGAGAGAACAGAGCTCTGCCTTTGTAAACAATGTAGAGCTCTGTTCTGTCAGTGGGTATGTGCTGGATTTTGTTTCTCTGCAAAGCAGGGACTAAAATCCAGCACATCCCTTAGTAAAAGCAGCACACTTTACACACAAAAACACTGCTTAGGCACACATTTAACTCTTTGATCACCCTTGATATTTAACCCCTTCCCAGCCAGTGTCAGTAGAGTATCAGTGCATATTTTTAGCACTGATCACTGTATTAGTGTCACTGGTTCCCACAAAGTGTCAGTGTCATTTAGTGTCATATTGTGCACCGCAATATCGCGGTCCTGCTATATGTTGCTGATCACCGCCATTACTAGTATTACATAAATAAATATTCCAGTATACAGTATAGTGTATAAAATAAATAAATGAATAAATAAATGAAAACAATTTCCAATATATGTAATAGATTGTAGATGTTATAACATTCACATAAACCGATCAATGTACACTTATTGGGATTTTTTTTTTACCAAAAATATGCAGCAGAATACATATTGGCCTAAATTTTTTTTTTATTGAATAGGTTTTATAGCAGAAAGGAAAAAATTAACTTTTTTTTTTTTTTTGAAAATTTTTGTTTTTTTAATTTATAGCACAAAAAATGAAAAACCCACTGGTGATCAAATACCAACAAAAGAAAGCTCTATTTGTGGGGAAAAATTGTATAAATTTAGTTTGTGTACAGCATTGTTAAAGTAACAAATTTTTATATAGTATTATTTTAACACTTTTTCTTGTTTTATATAGTTTTACACTTGAGATTTGGAGTGTGGTCATACACATATTTGTTTCTAATGTAGCGCAGTGTCAAAAAGCAAAAAAATGGCCTGGTCATGAAGGGGAGTAAATTTTCTTTTCTTTTTTCTTTTTTTTTTACAGACGATTTTTAGCATTGTTAAAGTAACACATTTTACATTTTATATGGTATTATTTTAACACTTTTTCTTGTTTTAGGTAGTTTAACACTTTTTTTTTTACAGACGATTTTTATTAAAGAATAGACAACAATAACAAAGTAATCTCTTGAGGAGCAAAACGCCTTGAGAAAAAGGCACATAGGTAAGTAACAATAGAGTAAGATACAGGCATAATAAAAGATACACGCATGTACATGAAAAAGGCAGTTGGGGGGTAAATTTTATAAACGTCAAGTGGTTAGCCACTTGAGCTCCTGAGGATTTACCCCCCTTAATGACCAGGCCTCTTTTTGCTACTCGGCGCTGCACTAATTCAACTGATAATTGCGCAGTCATGCAATGCTGCACCCAAACGAAATTTACGTCCTTTTTTTCATACAAATAGAGCTTTCTTTCGGTGGTATTTGATCACCTGTGCGCTTTTTATTTTTCACGCTATAAACAAAAAAAGGCCAAAAATTTTTAAGAAAAACAATATTTTTTACTTTCAGCTATAAAAAATATATAGTAAACTCAAAGTTGGTTATAAATTTAGGCCAAAATGTATTCTGCTCCATGTTTTTGGTAAAAAAAATCCCAATAAGTGTATATTGATTGCTTTGTGTGGAAGTTATAGCGTCTACAAACTATGGTATAAATACTGCAATTTACGCCATTTTTTTGCTATACAGCGCTGCGCTAGTTTAACGGACAATTGCGCGGTCATGCAATATGTTACATAAATGAAATTTACATCCTTTTTTCCCCACAAATTGAGCTTTCTTTTGGTGGTATTTGATTGCCTGTGCAGTTTTTATTTTTTGCGCTATAAAAAAAAAGGCTGACAATTTTAAGGAAAAAAAACAATATTTTGGACTTTTTGCTATAAAACATGTCCAGTAAAAAAAATTTAAAAATCAAATTTAGTCATAAATTTCTGCCAAAATGCATTCTGCGACATGTCTTTGCTAAAAAAAAACCCAATACGTGTAAATTAATTGGTTTACGTGAAACTTATAGCGTTTACAAATGGCGGGAAAGATACTGGGATTTTTAGGTTTTTTTTATACTAATAATGGCGGCGATCAGCGACTTATGGCAGCGATCAGGGACTTATGGCGGCAATCAGCAACCTATGGCGGGACTGCGGGACTGCGGCGGACATTCTGACATTGGGGGGTACTGACTTGGGGTCACTGACATCCCCAGTAACACCAATACAGTGATCAGTGCAAAAAAAAAAAACACTGCCACTGTACTAATGGCACTGGGGAGGAAGGGGTTAACTTTATTTTGCAGGGAAGGGTTATAGGAGTGAGGGGAGTGTTTTACTAGGGGGGGGGGTGTGTACTGAAGGGAATACCGCTGACCGGGAGAGGGAAACTCTTCTGTCCCGATCAGCGTGTCCTGGAGCTGTCAGGGAAGTGACAGAAAGCACAGCTACTGCAGCTGTGCTCTCTGTCACTGATTGCCGCCGATCGCCGGGTCATAGCCGGTAAGGACCGGCTGTGACCCGGCGACTGACATCCGCGGCTGTGATCGGCGGGACAAGCAGGGCGGCGGCGCGCCTCGCGCGTGCCCCCTACCTGTTTACAAAACACACGTTTTAAAACGTGGTTTTGCCTACCTGTGCCGCCCTGCCACCGTATTTCTACAGTGGCAGGACAGCAAGTGGTTAAACACAGAAAAAAAAGAAGAAGAAAAACTTATAGTGAAATGTTGAGTTAAATGAGTCCACAAACAGTCCTATCCAAGGATGTGCAAAAAAGTGAAGCCACGCCTCTTTCGGAAACCTTATATATGTAGTGCCACTGACAGTCAATCTACGCCCAGAGTGGTTACTTAAGTACTCACTTACCCACTACCCATGACCCCTTAGACTGAAGAGTGGTCATACAGTGCTTATGTAATCTCTTGGAACATCTGAGTGACCTTCCAAGCCACCTCAGTATCACCCAGGAACACCATCAATAAGGTAGGTATAAGCAAGTTTCCCACATTAAAATTCATGAAGGGCAAGTAAGAGAACGCTTCTCCATAGTATAAAACATTTTAAAACAATATATTATAATCAAGAAATACACTCACAGAAGTAAAAACACATGCGCATGTACATATAGTCACTGGACTGGCATCAGCATCTACTTCCTAGTTCGCAGTGATGATGTCAGTAGGAGGCTCCGCCCAACGTGTTTTGTCATCAACTTAATTGTTATATATGAGTCCACAAACTGAGGTTATTTCTGTCTAGCACAACACATTTTTATTTCATGTGAAAAAGCAGCATTGTCAGCCTAGGACAGGGCTACGATATTTCCCCCTCTCTTCCCCATAACATAAGGCAGGGGTGTCCAAACTATGGCCCTCCAGGTGTTGAGGAACTGCAAGTACCATGAGGCCTTGCAAGACTCTGACATCCACATGCAAGACACCCAGATGCAGAGGCATGATGGGACTTGTAGTATTTCAACAGCTGGAGGGCCATAGTTTGGAGACCCCTGGCTTAGTACCTTTGCTGCCCATCTGGTATTGACCTTGGTCTGGGCTCTGACCTCACTATTGCCTGTTGTAGCAGTACCATGGCAGCTGGAGGGCCATAGTTTGGAGACCCCTGGCTTAGTACCTTTGCTGCCCATCTGGTATTGACCTTGGTCTAGGCTCTGACCTCACTATTGCCTGTTGTAGCAGTACCATGGCAGCTGGAAGGCCATAGTTTCGACACCCCTGACATAAGGGGTGGTGCTCTCTAGCCCTCAGAGATAGCTGGGTATGTTGTAAATGATAATAGAGCAGCACAGGCAGAGAGCATGGAAAATTATCAACTGGCGGGATCAACAGGTATTTTTTGCACAGATATATTATAAAATATGTTGCACGGATATTGTATAAAAAATGTTTCCAATGGCATTTTTAACAGACTTAAAGGGACCAAATAGGAGTACACAAAAGTTTATCAAAATGCTAAGGGCCCATTTACACTTCTGCGTGGGGGTAAAATTCGCACTACCACAACAAGTGATGATGCATGCATTGCAGCGTCATTTATTTTGAATGATACTCCAATGTACTAAGGCAAAGAACCTGCATTAAAATGCACCACAATGCATGGTAGTACATTGCTGTGTGTTACAAATGGTGCATGTCCAATTTTTGGCACGTTAGACGGTATACTAAGGCCATTTTTTTAGTGGGTTGCCTTAATGTAATGCACAATATAACACGTGTTGACACACCACAAAAATTAAAATGGATCTAAGGCATATCTGTAATTGGAATAACAAGCTTAGAGAAGTGGGTTTTGCCATGAGGTGGGGATGAGGGGGTTGGGGGTGGAGGGGTTCAAAATGGTCATAAAAGTATAGAGTGGCTTAAGGTGGCAATAAGCTTTACATGTAATTTGCTCAAATGTTTAAATTCCATTTTTTTTTTTACTCCAATGGTTTTTATTAATATTTTAAACATTATAAAACAGAGGCAATAAAACACGCCCACACAGGGGCTATCAATTTCACAGAAGAAAAATGCAAAATAAAAAAAAAAAAAGGGGAAAAACAGTGCTCTAACGCCAACAGGGCAAAAGGTACGCCCACGCAGGGGCTATTAATGGCACAAAACGTACAAAACATTAATGCAACTGACTCTAACAACTAAAGGCAGCTGTCCAGTCACACCAAAAACAGAGAGATAGAGAAAGGGAAAAAAAAGGGGGGGGCAAAAAGCAGGGGTCCAAGAGCGCCAGTATCGAATGCCATTACATCCCCAGGCTAGCCAGGGGGAGTGTGGGAAAGGCATATTGCAACCACGGCTCCCATATTTTCAAACATTTACGGTGGGAGTCGTTGCGGATACTCGACTAAATTCCATTTTTTGATGAAACAACCAAAGACATAAAATGATTGGTTCTTCACAAGCAGATAGGATCAAAATTGTACCAAAACCAGTGGAAAAATGTCAACTGCTCTTGAAGACATTGTCATAGTTTTTTTCCTGTTTTCCTTCCTAACTGATTAAATTATAGTGGCCAATATAACTAGTGGGTGATAGATTGCTTTGTTTCTGGCAATTACTTTCCATTGTACGGATAATTCCTGGTGGATGGAAAGTGGTTGACTGGCAATTGCCATATGTATGACCATATACTGTATATATATATATATGGTCAGCTTTATATTTCCTCAGGGATTTGAGAAATCAGTAAGTGATTCAATTTCAGTGGAAGGACCTTTTCATTTTACCAGTCCTGATTATAGTAAGGCTGTCCCTTGACTATAGGGCTGTTCATCAGCTGTGACCCAGCATTTCTTGTGCATTTGGCCAGCAGAGGCAAGGTTAAATGACTTATTCAGGTTGCTGTGCGTCTGTCTTCTCTGGATATCATCATGAAGCCAACACAAGTCTATTGATTTCTCATATTTCTCAAGGAACAACACAGTCAAGGTTAGATCAGGACTCGAGAAAATGAAAAGAGAGAAATATGTGGGGAAGAAATGAAATACAGTGAGCGCCACGTGTGGAAACACAGCCGGGAGTCGCAACAGGCGCAATGTTTTCACAATCTCATTGTCACGTATAAGGTTCAAATTTATCAGCAGGACAACTTTACTTTGACAAAGACACTGCAGCTTTTCCAATAAGACAGTAAGCAATGTGCAAAGTGCGGGAGTTCAACATCGCTTCATGATGACTTTAATACTAGGACCTAATTGTCTCCTCTGGACATAGTATTGCTGTTTGCAGACTCAATACAGTGGGTAGGACTGGGAAAACCAAAACAACTGAATTCGATCCCAGCTGTCTTCTTTTTCTTCAAATGAAGGCTACTACACAACAAATGTATCTCACTGTTATGTTCTATCATTGGAAGCTTCAACAATCAGTTGGAGCTGTAGAGTTCTTTCATGAAGGTCCACATGAACATTGTTGATGGGCCTATACGAGCTTGTTAGGCATCAAATTCCAAAACTATGGTTATTAATAAGGACCCCCTACTTAACTGTTCTCTTGCACAGCTCTGCAGGTGTAACAACCTCCACTGTTCAAGGAAGGGTTTCCACATTATTTTGGAAAGTATCTAAAGGAAATTTTGCCCATTGAGCCAAACAGCTTTGTGGGTTCAGCTACTGTTAGATGAGAAGACCCACCTCAAAATGAGCCAATTGCAATTTATCCGAAAAGTGTTTAGTAGGGTTGGGCTCAGGTCTCTGTGAAGGCCACTCAAGTTCCTAAATACCAAACTCATCAAACCATGTCTCTTAGGGAACACAATGTATGGGAACATTGAAAATGGTAGTGACATAAACACACACACATTGAACTGGATGGACCAGTGTCTTTATTCAACCTTACTGTCTGTCAGAAAGGGTATAATGTACCCAAGCACATATGCTACTTACTGTGAGCCATGCTCATGAACATATGAATATGCACACATGTTGGTGTGCACCCCCCCCACTAAGACAGGCACCAGGCAGACTACTTAAGCATCACTCATGCTCTGGATCATTGCTATGGTCTATAACATTTCCTGTATACCTGCTATCCATTTCTGCATCTGATCTCCTGCTGCTAAACCGATCCACCTTTGACCACATCTGAACTCTGCACCGACCCCTGGCTTGCCTTTGGACTATGTCTCCATCTGTTCCCTTTGCCAAACTTGCCTCACCGTTAATGACCTTGGCCTGGACTTTGACTACTCTCCTGCCTTCCATTGCTCCTGACCTACCTGCCAGTTACTGATCTGGCTTGCATAACCTGCTCTGAACCCTGAACCTGAGGGCACAGAAGCAGACCCCTTATCTTGTTATCATTACTTTACATACAGGTGGACTCTAAGAGATAGGTGGTGTTCCACCAGGGACTCCCTCACAAGAGTTTGGCATTAAGGTTACCCATCAGGTACCAACAGACGTAGAGTTGGGTTAGTACCTAAAGAGCAGAAGAGGTTGCTACATAGAATTGGGAATAAGTATTGCTGATGGTAGGACTGGCAATGGAACTGTACTGGTAGGAGTACACAGAACACAGAAATGTAGCATTTCTGACTGGTAGTAGACTGGATGGGACTGGTATCAGACTGGTCTGGTAGCAGACTGCACTAGCAATGAACTGTACTGGCAGTGAACTGGACTAATAGCAGACTGAACAGTAGTGGCTGGACTGTAGCAGACTGGATTAGTAGTGGACTGGATGGTAGCGGACTGGATTGGTATCAGACTAGACTGTAGCAACTGGACAGTAGTGACTGCACTGTAGCAGACTAGACATGAAGCCTACAGGAGCTTGGTAGGCAAAGAGCAGTGAAAACACTGCAAAACACAATGTTTGAGCAGTGACAGTGTCTCCAGCTTGATCCCTAATAGTCTTCCATGTGAATACGCAGAAGTGTCCAGGGCCACAGGGCATAGGAGAGGCACTAGTTCTGGAGCGAGGAAGGTAAGTGACTGCGACAAAAAGAGAACAGGGAGATGATATAATCATTGTGCTGCATCTTTTGTATGTGTACATTTTCAATAGTCAGGAATGGCAACCTCCACCTTTTTCCTATGGCAGGTTTATTTTAAAGTATGGCTAACGCCCTCTCAGAAAATGAGATGAGATTTTTCCAAAGTGAGAGGAAATCCCATCTTGGATGGTTGTTGACAGGTGTAAGGGCCCTTTAATTGTTGCCCCTCTTTTGATGATGGGTGGATGTGGGTGGGACCAGGCAGTTTACCTTTGGGAACAGGCCACCACTGAATAACACCATGTATATCTGTGGCATGTGCACAAGTGGAAGAGCCCTCTGCAGGGCTGGACTGCAAGGAGGACTAGTTTAGACACACTAAGGCAGCCATTCCCAACATTTTTACCCCAGAGGAACCCCAAAAATAATTTTCTGTCTCAGGGGAACCCTTACTAAATCCAATTTGTCAGGGATCAATAGGGAATATTCCCCTTACATTGGTGGTCAGAAAGAAGAATTAAGTAAATACTCGTGTGCTACTATGGTGGTATTAACAAAAAAACTATCTACTAAAAATAAGCAAAAATAAATAAAGTGGTGCATCAACACTAGTACACATACTCATAAAACTGTGTATAATAAACGAATAAAAAATGAATAAAAAATCACAAAGAGGACTTTTACATATATACATATTTCATTTATTTAATATTTTTATTTATTCAATATTTTTTCACAATTTTGACACTTTTATTTTTTTTCATTTCTTATTATTTTTTATTTTATTTTTTAATTTTCCTATTTTATTTTTTTGAATTTTCAATCACATTTTTTGTCACATATTGCTTGGTGTATTTCACTTGCATTAATAATATTACCATTGTCACCATGGTTTTTGGTATGGCATCTCACTTTTCATTTTTTTGATTGGATAAATAGATTATATTCACTAAAATAGAAAACAGTTGCATGGTTGTGTGGGAGAATTTATATACTATAATTATTTATCACAAGGAATATACTGGTGGGTGGAACGCGACACAACTTATTTTTTTATTCAGAAAGAAGAATGCAGTCCTTCCAGTGGTGGTTAGAATACCACTCATAAAAATGGCTAAAAGATCATCTGTGTCATGCTGTTAGCTCTGCCTAGTGGCATTGGCCCTGGAATTATGCAGGCACCATCAGCTATAGCTGAAGGGACCCCTAGTAACTTCTGTAAGAACCCTAGGGTTCCACAGATCCCTGGTTGAGAATGACTTTACTAGGGAGAAGGTGGATGAACCCTGCTACTCCTGACCTTTGCTTAACAGGTCTGTGGCTTAGTTCAGAATGGCCTTAGGCCTGGGATAGAAGAAGAAGGCTGGTAGTGGTGGAATTGTACATTAAGGAGTGTTCTGCACTGTGAGTACTGTGAAGCAGATGCATTATTGAATGTGTCTGAGTTGATGCAGTAATGCATTAAAATCAATTCGAATGGACATTCTTTACTACAGGTAACAGGCCTGTGGCTGGGAATAAGTGTGAAGTTTGGCCTCTGGCCAGGACTGTGAATGACATAGGATGGAGGAATATCTCCAAAAAGGCAGGCATATCATCTTAAAAAGAAGCGGCGTGGGTCCTGGTACTGCTTGGCGGGAACCGCTGTCCCACCAGACAGCAATAAAAAAACTGACGGGTTGCAATACTTCTCCACTTCATTCAAACCTAAAAAAAAGGCTTTTCATACACTTTAAAGGGAGTGTTGGCACTTTTGCTCATATAACTTATTATGGAAGCCGCTGGCTGTCTAATGCTGTCAAAAAACTGATTTTTAAGGCAGGCAGGGAGCTCCATAATGGTTCGATAACAGTCATTGCCTCTGGAGTGTTATTCAATTGCAACCGATCCTAAGAGAAGACCGTTCACAAACTCCAATGAACTGACACATCTGATCCATTCAGGCATTTCATCTCAGGTCGGAGTTCTGGGTGACATTTATTACTGTATGTGGGAAGTTCTGGCACAGAATCATCCCTACTGCATAGCCTTCCATACAAGCATGCAATTAAATCCTGCGCGGGGTTTTGGGAGCGAGACGTTCTGATGCCATCCGAATGAAAACTCGCACACTCTTTCTTCTTCCTTCCCATTGTGACCCATTTATTTCAAATTCCGGCTCTCAGTCCCGTCAGCGTGAGCCTCTGAAACAATCTTTGTTTTGCGAGTAGCTTTCTGCCGAAATCAATAAAAACATTTTAACAATCGCCGAGGGAAAATAAAAAAGCTACCTGTACGTAGGTATTAATACATGAGATTTAGGAATTTAATTAGGAGTTCTGGAAAGGCCGCACAGCTGTGGATACAAAATGCTTTTTGTTGGGTACATTGCAGATATATGGACGGTGTTATAAAGACCTTGAGAAAAGTTGAGGGAAAGAGCTTAGGGTGGGAGATTCAAATCAAAATCTGAATATTTACTGGGTTCAAGCCAATCCTTGGGGAGCAAGTGTCTGGTAGGGGTCTGGAATTATTATATTATTATTATTATAAAGGATTTATATAGCGCCAACAGTTTGCTCAGCGCTTTACAATAGAACGGGAGGCAATACAGCAACAATACAGTTCAATACAAGAGGGTTAGGAGGGCCCTGATACTTGGAGCTTACAATCTAGGAGGGAGGGGCTAGTGGTACAAAAGGTAGTAACTGTGGGGGATGGACTGGTTGGAAGAGTAGAAGATTCCATTATTAGCTGAGGGCAGGATAGGCTTCCCTGAAGAGGTTTACAGAGATCGCCTAAAAGTGAGCAGAGTAGGCGATAGTCTGATAAATTGGGGTAGAGAGTTCCAGAGGATGGGGGAAGTTCTGGAAAAGTCCTGGAGACGAGCATGGGAGGAGACAAGGGAGCTAGAGAGCAGGAGGTCTTGCGAGGAGCGGAGAGGACGGTTTGGGTGATATTTAGAGACAAGATCGGTGATGTAATTTGGGGCAGAGTTATAAATGGCTTTATATGTTATTGTTAATGTTTTGAATTTTATCCGTTGGGCAATTGGAAGCCAGTGGAGGGATTGGCAGAGAGGGGTGGAGGGCACTGAGTGGAGGCCAGTGGAGGGATTGGCAGAGAGGGGTGGAGGACACTGAGTGGAGGCCAGTGGAGGGATTGGCAGAGAGGGGTGGAGGGCACTGAGTGGAGGTCAGTGGAGGGATTGGCAGGCAGGGGTGGAGGACACTGAGTGGAAGCCAGTGGAGGGATTGGCAGAGAGGGGTGGAGGACACTGAGTGGAGGCCAGTGCAGGGATTGGCAGAGAGGGGTGGAGGACACTGAGTGGAGGCCAGTGGAGGGATTGGCAGAGAGGGGTGGAGGACACTGAGTGGAAGCCAGTGGAGGGATTGGCAGAGAGGGGTGGAGGACAGTGAGTGGAAGCCAGTGGAGGGATTGGCAGAGAGGGGTGGAGGACACTGAGTGGAGGCCAGTGGAGGGATTGGCAGAGAGGGGTGGAGGACACTGAGTGGAGGCCAGTGGAGGGATTGGCAGAGAGGGGTGGCATATACAGAACGGTTAGTAAGGTGGATAAGTCTGGCAGCAATGGAATGGAGATAAATAGTCTGAGACACTGGAGAGCAGGATTCCTTCTCACCAGGAGGGTTCCAGAGGTGTAGGGGCTGATGCCCTCAATCAGTCCATGGACTATATAACTGCTTGAGAGGACTCAATGGTACCAGGATTAAAGGGCTTGAATAGACCCTGCTCAGAGCTGATTACAGAACCACGCCACAAAGGATCTGGTCCTGAAAGATGCCATCTCACTCACTGGATCGTGTCCAGAGGAAACTGGAAGGAGACATCTGTCCTGGGGACTTGTGAGTAGTGACCTTAAATTTATCCCTGCAACTGTGTGATGGAAGCTGCACTGGGTACCGGCAGTTGCCGTATCGCAAAAAGTGACCTAGTCAGGAAGGGGGATAAATCTTCTGGAGGGCAAAGAGATTAATATTTCCCGCATAAAGCCCAATCCTCCAGTATAAGTATACATCAGGTAGTATTTTTGTTTGTTTCAGAGATAAATGAGGACTTCTTTTGAAGTTCTTTTACTGTTTGTTCTGAATATGTAAATATATTAGTGTGCTTGATTTGGCCATTGGCCACGGGTCCACTTTAGGTATAGGAACATTTTTGTTTAGTTGTGGATAGAGTGGATAAAGTGTCAAGTTTATATTGCTGTTTGTGCCCCCTTTGGGGAGATTCACCCTCTCTACTTGTCCTGTGTACCGTCATCACTACAGGTGTGCAGAACAAAAAAATTAGTTTCGTTTCAAATCGATTTGTTAAGTTGTTAATTTTGTTTCGATGCATTTGTAACAAAATTAATTTCCTTTCGCTTATTTGTTTTTGACCAGATTTGAATTTTTCCAATGGATTGAAAGTATTTGAATCACATTATAATAAAAAAATATCGAATTGATCAGAATTCATTGTGAAAAATAGCTGGTTCTATTCTATTCGAAATTCAAAATTTGACTTTTTTAAATGTTTTGTTCTAATCTATTCTATTATTTCCTATTTTATTGCATTCTTGTATATTCTATTTTATGCTTTAAGTTTCTATTCTATTTCATTCTATTCTTTTCAAAATTAAAATTTAGGATGACGGTCGGCTATATTCGTTCTATTTTATTGTATTCTATTCGAAACTTGAATTTTGGAATTCAAATTTCAACGGTTGGCTATATTCTTTCTATTTTATTCTATTTTATTTGATATACAAATTTTTAAATTTGAAATTTAAAATTCAGAAGATGGCTATATTCAATTTTATTCTATTCTATTTTTTCCATTCTTTTGTATTCTTTTTTCTATTCAGTTTTATTCTATTCTATTCTTTTAGAAATTGATTTTTCAAAGTTTGAATTTCAAATTTTGGAAGACGGCTAAATTCTTTCTGTTCTATTCTCTTCTATTCTATTCTTCTCTATTCTTTTCTATTCTTTCATTTTCAATTATATTCTTTTATACTCTATTCTATTCTGTTTTATTCTATTCATTTTGAAATTCGAAGTTTGGAAGACGGCTATATTAATACTATTCCAAACAGTCTTTAAAGGAAATCAGCAATAATCAGCGTTATATTTGCATTTTGAATTTGTTTTAAAGAATTCAATTAGAATTCGGATTTGTTATTTCTGCCAAAATTTTGTTTTGTTATTTTGGATTCGTTTAAATGCGATACTATTGGAATTCTGAAATTTGGATACATCTGAATCTCCAACTAATGAAATTTTGTCCGCATTTCCATCCGGAATGAAATGAACCGCACATGTCTAGTTATCACTAAAGTAAAAGAAAACCCCAAATTTTGGTCTGTCATCAGAACTGGATTAGAGGGGAAATCTTTCAATGGGGACAATAGCTCTGGTGACAACCAGGTATTTGCTCACTTTGGGGGGACATCTTCTCACTTCCTGTTGTGACTAAGTGAAGGGAAATCTCACCAATGAGACATAGATGGCAAAATAAAACCTGATAGGGGGTATAAAAGATTTCAAAAATGCTTTGCTGTTAGTTCTACTTTATGTTCTGTTTTAAATGAGAGAGAATTTGAATTTGAATCAAAAATATCAAATTGATCAGAATTCATTGTGAAAAATACCTGATTCTATTCTATTTGAAATTCAAAATTCAACTTTCGGAAACCGGCTATATTTTTAAAATTCTATTCTATTCTAATCTATTAATTTTTTTTCTATTCTATTCTTTTCTGCTTTATTAAATTCTTGTATATTTTATTATTTCAGTTTCTTTTGTATTCTGTTTTCTTCTTTTAAAAATTCAAATTTCGGATGACGGTCAGCTATATTTTTCACTCTAATTTGTTCTATTCTATTCGAAATTTGAAATAAAAAATTTCACAAACGCTTTGTCATTATCTCTACTTTATGTTCCATTTTAAAGAGAGAGAGAGAATTTGAATCGAAAATATTGAATTGAATGATATACGAAGTGAAACTAATAACAAAGTAAAAGGAAAAAAAAGAGAAAATAAGGTTTTTTTTTATTCTATTCTAATCTATACTATCTTAATTCTATTCTATTATTTTTATTTTATTCTATTCTTTTATGTTATATTCTATAAGTTTCTATTATATCATGTTTTATTTTATTCTTTTCAAATTTCAGATGATAGTCAGCTATATTCGTTCTATTTTAATTTATTCTATTCAAAATAACAAATTTCACAAACACTTTGTCGTTATCTCTACTAGAGAGAGAGAAAGAGAGAAAAGAGAGGGGGTAGAGAGAGAGGGAGATAGAAGTTGAGAGAGAGAAGAGAGGAGAGAGAGAAAAGATGAGAGAGAGAGAAGAGAGAGAGAGGGGGGGAGGGGGGTGAGAGGGGGGAGAGAGGGAGGAGAGAGAGGGGGGAGAGAGAAGAGAGGAGAGGGAGAAAAGAGGAGAGAGAGGAGAGAGATACGAGAGAGAGGGGGAGAGAGAGGGGGAGAGATAGAAGGGGAGAGAGAGAAGGTGAGAGAGAGAGAGGAATGGAAAGAGAGAGAGAGAGAAGAGGAGAGAGGAGAGAGAGGAGAGAGGGGGTAGAGAGAGGTAGGAGAGATAGAAAAGAAGAGAGAGAGAGCGAAGAGAGAGGGGGAGGGGAGAGATAAACGAGGAGAGAGAGAGGGAGAGAGGAGAGAGAGGGAGAGAGAGAATTTGAATAGAAAATATCGAACTGAATGATATACGAAAGTAAAATGAATAACAAAAAAAAGGAAAAAAGAGAAAGAAAAAAAAAGGCTATTTTTTTTATTCTATTCTAATCTATACAATTTTTTTTCTATTCTATTCTTTTCTATTTTATGCTATTCTTGTATGTTATATTCTAATCTTTAAGTTTCTATTATATTCTGTTTTATTTTATTCTTTTCAAATTTAGGATTGCAGTCAGCTATAAATAAAAAAATAAAAAATTTCACAAACGCTTTGCCATTATCTCTACTAGAGAAAGAAAGTTAGAAAAGAGAGGGAGAGAGAGAGAGAGAGAGAGAGAGAGAGGAGTTGAGAGAGAAAGAGAGAGAAAAGAGTTGAGAGACAGAGAGAAAAGAGTTGAGGGAGGGGAGTGGAGAGAGAGAAGAGTGGAAAGAGAGAGGAGAGAGAGGGGGGAGGGGAGAGGAGAGAGAGAGAGTGGGGGGGGGGGGGGGAGAGAGAGGGGGGGAGAAGAGAGAGAAAGAGAGGGTGAGAGAGAAAAGAGAGGAGAGAGAGAATTTGAATCAAAAATATTGAATTGATCAGAATTCATTCGAAATTTAAAGTACAACTTTTGGAAACCGGCTATATTTTTTTAATTCTATTTTTTATATTCTATTCTTTTCTATTTTTGTCTATATTCTATTATATTTTTTTAAGTCTCTATTATATTCTGTTTTATTCTATTATTTTCAAATCTTTTCAAATCTTTCTCTCTCTCTCTTCTCCCCCCTCTCTCACTCTCCTCTCTTCTCCCCCCCTCTCTCTCACTCTCCTCTCTTTTCTCCCCCCTCTCTCCCCTCTCCCCCCTCTCTCTCTCCTCTCTCTTTCCACTCCTCTCTCTCCACTCCTCTCCCTCAACTCTTTTCTCTCTCTCTCTTTCTCTCTCTCTCCCCCCGTCTCTTTTCTCTCTCTCTTTCTTTTGGAAACCGGCTATTTTTTTAATTCTATTTTTTCGATTATATTCTTTTCTATTTTATTATTTTTGTGTATATTCTATTATTTTTTTAAGTGTCTATTATATTCTGTTTTATTCTATTCTTTTCAAATCTTTTCAAAGCTTTCTCTCTCTCTCTCTCTCTCCCCCCCCCCTCTCTCTTACTCTCCTCTCTTCTACCCCCCTCTCTCTCTCACTCTCCTCTCTTTTCCCCCCCCTCTCTCCTCTCCCCCCTCTCTCTTTCTCCTCTCTCTTTCCACTCTTCTCTCTCTCCACTCCTCTCCCTCAACTCTTTTCTCTTTGTCTCTCAACTCTTTTTTCTCTCTTTCTCTCTTCCCCCTCTCTTTTCTCTCTTTCTCTCTCTCTTTCTTTTGGAAACCGGCTATATTTTTTTAATTCTATTTTTTCGATTCTATTCTTTTCTATTTTATTATTTTTGTGTATATTCTATTATATATTTTAAGTGTCTATTATATTCTGTTTTATTCTATTCTTTTCAAAGCTCGGATGACGGTTGGCTATATTCGTTCTATTTTATTCTACTGTATTCTAAAGAAAAAGAAAAAAAAAGAAGAAGAATTTAAAACCTCCTGAGCAGAATTTCTAGTCCCCAAGGAATAAAAAAAAAGCTCCATACAGTCATAAAGGTGTTAATTTCCTCTGTCATGGAAAAGCATTTCACGAATAAGTAGAATAAAATAAATGTATCTGTAGTTCAGCTCTTGTGTTCTATTGCCATGGTGACGCTTAAAAGGCTCCAGCTTTACATCTCATTTTGCAATGACACAGGTCACGGCTGTAGGATTGCTTGGAGGACTATATAACGATCCATCTAGCCATCATTTACTGTTTTGTCCCTCTCGGCACTAACCCTTATGGTGGGGCGGGGGAGTGGGTGTCACTCGTTATCCCGTCATAAGATGTTTGTTTTACCCTGGCACTTGCTGAGACAGGCTGTATATGATACTATTGGAATAATGACGCCTGTGGCCGTCAAGTCTGCAGCCGGCCTACCTGCCACAAGCTGCAAGTGGGTTTCACACGTTGCTGGAATTCCTCCAGATACTGCATATCAACACAGAATAATTATTAACCGCCATCAAATACAAAGTGCCGGGGGCCCGAGGCAGTGAAAAGCGCGAGGTTTGGCGGTAGATTGTGGGCACCCTGACATGAATGTCTTGGGCAAGGCTGTCAAGATAAATATAATTATGGACAGAAACTTGAAGGAATGCGTTGATTACAAGTTAGAGGTCTATGGTCTTAAAGGGGCAGTCCACCCAAAAGTGATGGGTGGAGCCTGGTGGGTTTAGTTCTGTGGTCTCTAAAACTGTGGCCCTTGGGCCAAATGTGGCCCTTTGCTTGCCCTTAGCAAGCCCCGTACACATGATCAGAAAATCGTATGAAAAGTGACAATTGAAAATAGTACGATAATCTAATCGTTAGTACACAGCAATTGTCCAAAATTACTCGAAGAGACAAAACCAAAAATTTTTCTTGTACGATACCAGATTGTATGATTTTCGTTTAACCAGTACAGTTTTCATCCAAAAATACAATACATGACTTCTGAAATTTTACAAGAATTTTTGTAGCTTTATTAACCTCTTCAATTTCAATATGGAGACTAGAATGCAAAAAAAAAAAAAAAAAGACAACGATCATTCTTCTGATATTCTCAACATGTATACAGGGCTTTGGGGGGATTTTCCTCCTACTGATATAAGGCACTATTCCTCCCACTGACACCTACGATGAAGCATCATTCTTCCCATTGTCACCAACGATGGGACACTGTTCCGTTTATTGACATCAACAATGGGTCATATTTCCTCCCATGGATATAAACAATGGAACACTATTGGTCCCACTGACACTGATGATTGGGCACTATTCCTTCCACTGACACCAACAATGGGTCATAATTCCTCCCACTGAGATAAACAATGGCATACTATTCTTCCCCACTGACACCAACTATGGGGTACTGTCCTTCCCACTGATACCAATGATAGGACATTATTCCTCCCACTGACACCAATAGCGAGGCACTATTCCTTCCACTGATATAATCGATGGAACACTGTACCTTTCACTGACACCATAGATGGAGCGCTATTCTTTCCACTGATGCCAATAATGGGGGACTATTCCTTCCACTGACACCAATGATGGCACACTATTCCTTCCACTGACATCAATGATGGGGGACTATTCCTTCCACTGACACCAATGATGGGGGGACTATTCCTTCCACTAACACGAATGATGGGGGACTATTCCTTCCACTGAAACCAATGATGGGGCACTATTCCTTCCACTGACACCAATGATGGGACCAGGGGCGGACTGACCATTTGGAAACTCGGGCACTGCCCGAGGGCCCGGGGTCAGTAGGGGGCCCCATGAGATGCCCCTGGTACCTTTTTCATAGGCTTTTTTGAGTTTGGGCAAGGACACAGGGGCCCCATGATCCCCTATTGCCCAGGGGCCCCATGAGTTGTCAGTCCGCCCCTGAATGGGACACTATTCCTTCCACTGACACCAATGATGGGGCACTATTCCTTCCACTGACACCAATGATAGGACACTATTCCTTCCACTGACCACCAAGCCTGAGGCATTGTTTACTCCTAGTGATGCTAGATCCTTTTCTTCTCCCACTATCCACAGCCTGACCCCCCTAAAGTCTGAAGGACAGTAAACTAGCCCTTTATGTAGAAAGTTTGTAGACCCCTGGTTTAGTCTTTCAGCCACTGGCTTCCTATATGTGTATATGCCCTGCCCTAAGCCATCAGTTTCTTTATTCAAAATTTAGCGCTGCTGGGCAGTAGTCAGCTTAGCATATAAAATGGTAACCATCCCAACCTATAACTAGCCTTTGCAGCACGGAGCGCACGAGAGGGCAATGTACATGAAAAGAAAACAAAAATGCACAGATTTCTTACCAGCTAACCTGCAAAAAAAAATCCAAATTAGCCCTGTCTAACAGTTCATATAAAATCACTGGGTTTTGTCACACACATTTACAAATATACAGTATATGTAAGCCACAGTAGCCATGTCAAGGCACCCCAGTGTACTGCGGTCCTAACTCTATAATTGTGAGTCTCCCAAGTTGGAGCTCATAGCAGTAGATGGTTTAAGGGCAGGTTTGCCTGGAGGGAGCCCACCCTTCAACCACTTGCCTACCGGGCACTTTCACCCCCTTCCTGTCCAGGCCAATTTGCAGCTTTCAGGGCTGTCACACTTTGAATGACAATTGCGTAATCATGCAACACTGTACCCATAAGACAATTTTACCATTTTTTTTAGAAAGATATAACTTTCATTTGGTGGTATTTGAACACCACTGGATTTATTATTGTTTGCTAAACAAATGAAAAATGACAGAAAATTTTGAAAAAAAATATTTTACTTAGTTTCTGTTATAACATTTTGCAAATAAGTAATTTTTCTCCTTCAGTGCTAATGAGGCTGCACTGATGGGCACAGATAGGCTGCACTGATGGGAACTGATTAGACAGCACTGATGAGGCTGCACTGATATGCAGCACTGATAGGCAGCACTGATAGTACTGATGGGCACTTATGAGGCTGCACTGATATGTGGCACTGATGGACACTGATAGGCAGCACTGATGGACACTAATAGGCAGCACTGATAGGCAGCACTGATGGGCACTAATAGGCAGCAATGATAGGCAGCACTGATGGGCACTGATAGGCAGCACTGATGGACACTGATTGACACTTATGGGGCTGCACTGATCATCAAGACACTGATGATCAGTGCTCTGATAATCAGTGTAGATATTCCCATGAGAATCGCACAGTGTGTGAGGAGAACACTGCCGATAACTGGCAAGTCTGTTTACACTGTGATACGCTGTGATTTGACACAGCTGATCCCATAGTAAAGGGCCACTGTGATTGGTCCTTTACCTCTCTCTGTGATCAGCTATGTCAGAAGGACACAGCGATCACAGAGCACTCCTGATGCACGCCCCAAGGGTGTGCAGGGGGGGGCGCAGTTCTGGGAGGACATCAATAGAGAAGACACATTCCTGGAGAGGACACATTCCTGGACACATGTGTATAGGGAAGGAAGTGTGGGGCCTGAAAGCTTTCACTTCCAGCAAAGTGAAAAAAACAAGAAGCGCACAAACCTTGCGCATTACCTCAGTAACCAAAATGTATTAGTAAAGGAATGGTACTCACAAACAGCGAATAAAAACAGGCATGTAAGTCCTCCAAGGGACTTCAGAGACAAGAGGCCAGCGCGAATCTCATCATGGGGGTAGACACTCAGTACAGCTGACGCGTTTCGAAGGTCATACCTTCTTCCTTCAAAACGCATCAGCTGTACTGAGTGGCTACCCCCATGATGGGATTCGCGCTGGCCTCTTGTCTCTGAAGTCCCTTGGAGGACTTACATGCCTGTTTTTATTCGCTGTTTGTGAGTACCATTCCTTTACTAATAAATTTTGGTTACTGAGTTAATGCGCAAGGTTGGTGCGCTTCTTGTTTTTTTCACTTTGCAGTATTGTTCGGGCTTCCCCAGCCTTGTTTTGGAGCTGCACGACCTTTCATGCTCTGGTGGTCATTTCGTTTGGGTTTGATTTCACCTACTCGCCACCGGCCTGGGTCCTGGAGCGCAGGAGGAATCGTATTTGGTCCACCAGCTTTCACTTCCAGGCCAGAGAATATATTTTGGAGGAGTGAAGCTGGAACCTAGTTTAGAGAACCAGTGGTCAACTTCTTCTGGACAAGTATCCAGAAGAGCCATATGCAAACTTGGATATGGCAGAACGTGTGGTGGCTCCTCCAGAGTGCTTGTCTATTGCACCACTATACTGCTTACAGAGTGCTTGTCTGGCTTAAAGGTTCTTTTCTTTGTGTCTATAAGTAGAATGCAGGGTCCTTTATTGGGTACATTATGCCCTAATCCACCTCTCCCTGGGTTTATGGGTTTAAATAAACTCTATCAACATTTCAAAATTAACTGGCACCCAATGGTTTATGTCCCACAAAAAGTCATAGATCCAGCTCTTAGGTGAAATGTCAATACCCAAACAGGGGCGGACTGACAACTCATGGGGCCCCCGGGCAATAGGGATCATGGGGCCCCTGTGTCCTTGCCCAAACTCAAAAAACCTATGAAAAAGGTACCAGGGGCATCACATGGGGCCCCCTACTGACTCGGGGCCCTTGGGCAGTGCCCGAGTTTCCAAATGATCAGTCCGCCCCTGCACCCAAACTAGCTGAAGGTTCCTAGTTAACCTTCAGGGTTGAAGGGGTACTAGATATGTCTTGAATACTCCAACAGCAAGTTCTCCTTGCCATAATTCCTTCTGATCCTGCCAGTAACACAGGATGACAACATTCACTCACTGTACAGTACTGTATCTGTGGAGAAGCAACATTGTCACCCTACTAGAGTGCACCTCCCCTCTCCTTATCCCCATACCATGGGGGGGGGGGGGGGGGATTTTGTAGTGGAAGATTAGCTGGTAACATTTTTTAATATTTCACTTCAGTTCAGGGGAAGTTACAAGAACACTGGATTTCTGGCAGGATCAACAAGTATTTTTCTGTACTTGCACAACACATTCTTAGACATAGGAAACTAATGCAGCCACCCATCTCAGGATTGATAAACTGCAATATATAACATTTTTGTACTTGAGTTTAGATATACTCTAAATGTATTCCTAATTTCTCTTCAATGAAGAAACTTTTTTTTTTTCAAATACTAATCTTGTCATTCAAGAACAATTCATAACTCAGACGAGGAAGTTTTCTCAATTAAAAAAAAACAAAAAACGTTGTACAAAACAAATATTGTTTTCAGAATATTCATTGATTCCATTCATCTCCTTTTTGGTTGCGGCGGGGCTGTGCATGTGTTTGGAGCGGCACAGGACGCCGCGGGGACGATCGCACTAATGACGCCTCATTGTAACACGTTTGGTTTTTCTTTCTATTTTTTTTTAAGCTTTTGTGAAAGATGCCTCTTCAGCAAGTGTCCTAATTACAGAGGAAATGTTCCATTGTGAATTTGCCTTCTTTCTCTAAAGGAAAATGCACAGGAAGGAAGAAGTAAAAACTCATACAAACAGATGAAATAAGTAGTTGTTGTTTTTACCATCCCGGAGATGTATGAGCTCCAGACATGTGCGTCTGAATGCTTTTGTTAAAGGGGAAAGGAGGCTTTGAGTGCTTTAGACCATACGGAAGTGTAATTCCCATGATGGACAGGGTGCTGATGCTTTAATAATGGGAAAGATGGTCCACCCTCCATCCCTCTAAGGTATACCACCACGTATGTTCTTCAATTTTGGCAGATGCAAGGCTTTTAATTAGTGTAATTGCCAGTTCATACATGGTCCTGGTGAAGGGGGGGTTGGAGCAAATTTGGTGGGGCTGACTTCTTTTTTAGTCTTAAAGATGCCTCTCTTGAGCTTTTTAACACATATAGACCATTGAAATAACTTTCAGGTCTCAGGGAACCCCACAAATAATTACTATATTAGCATTGTGGTCAGTGGGAGCAATGCTTCTTACATTGAAGTTCACTGGTACGAATCTTCCTAACATTTGTGGTCAGTGGGAAGAAGGCTTCTTACATTGATGGTTAATGGGAAGAATGTTCTTGAAATTGGTGTGGGAAGAATGCTCCTAACATTGGTTGTAAATGGGTGGAATGTTCTTTATATTGGTGGTTAGTAGGAAGAATTTTCTTTCCATTGGTGGTCAGTGGGAAGAATGCTTCCTACATTTGTGGGTAGTGGGAAGAATACTCCTTACATTGGTGCTTAGCAGGAAGAATGTTCTTTATATTTGTGGTTAGAGGCAAGAATGTTGCTTACATTCATGGTCAGTCAGAAGAATGTTCCTTACATTGGTGGTCAGTGGGAGGAATGTTCCTTACATTGGTGGTCAGTGGGAAGAATGTTCCTTACATTGGTGGTCAGTGGGAATAATGTTCCTTACATTGGTGGTCAGTGGGAAGAATGTTCTTTACATTGATGGTCAGTCAGAAGAATGTCCCTCACATTGATGGTCAGTGAGCAGAATGTTCCTTACATTGGTGTTCAGTGGGAAGAATGTTCCTTACATTGGTGTTCAGTGGGAAGAATGTTCCTTACATTGATGGTCAGTGGGAAGAATGTCTCTTACATTGATGGTCAGTGGGAAGAATGTCCCTTACATTGATGGTCAGTGAGCAGAATGTTCCTTACATTGGTGTTCAGTGGGAAGAATGTTCCTTACATTGGTGATCAGTGGGAAGAATGTTCCTTACATTGGTGATCAGTGGGAAGAACGTCCCTTAGATTGATGGTCAGTGGGAAGAATGTCTCTTACATTGATGGTCAGTGGGAAGAATGTTTCTTATACTAGTGGTAGTGGGAAGAATGTTCCCTTTGCATATAGGAAAAATGATCATTGATGTCAGCAGTTACATATCTGCGAGACAGAATATACCAATTTTCTACAAACCTCTTAATGGAATTTTAAGGGCAAGAGGCAGAAATGATTCATCTGAAAGGCAGAAATTATTCATTGTTCGAGGAAGCCCTAGCAATCTCTAGAGAAACCCTAAGTTTACACAGAAGCCTGGTTAAGAAAGGCTGGATTAGATGGTTTATTGTTGTTATTTCCTAGAGGTTCTTACATTTTGGGCTAAGAAACTCTTTGAAGGCCATTCCATAGACGCTCTTTTTTTGGTTATCCACCTCCAAAGGATATTCAAAATAAACAGATCAGAGGCTATTAATATATAATGATAAATAATGCCTAACATACAGTTAACTTAGATTATAGAAAGATGGACATTTTTCCTTTCTTCATCCTTTGTTATACATTATTTTGGTGCTGTTGATGTAGTTTGGCCTCTTTGCAACCACTTCCTGTCTACATGCACTCCAGCAATGGCTGCATGGCATTTCTCAGGGTAGATTTCCTGATGGAGATAACAATGGACCATACCTGCCTAATGTATATCTCCATCATAAATAAAATATTATTTTATTCTTTTTTTCATCCTTTGTTACTGCTTACCTCCCTGCAGCTTCTTTATTTCCACATCCGGACTAACTGCGCTCTAGTGATGGCTGCAGGGCAGTTCTCAGACCGGATTTCTGGATGGAGACAACAGTGGACCATACCTGCCCAATGTGTGTTGACATGGCCACTTGTAGTCTCCATTGGAAGCTCATATGCAGGAGCACCATTGGAAAACAGGGACTGAAGATTGTCACCTTAAAACAGAAAGTGACTGAATGAAAGCAGGCAACAGCATTAATATGAAGGACAGGCAACATCAAATTAATGCTCAAGGTTTTGGTAATAGGATGTCAAGCTTACTTATGTATGATAGGCAGATCCCAAAAACCTTTGGCCATATAGTGTATCTCTGCTTTAAATAATATTTTCCAAAGGTTAATTGTAAATATAGACTCTGTTATCTGTTTTATGTGGGCAATAATTGTATTCCAGAATACTTGTATATTTGGGGAGAAACACCGTAAACAACAAAATGAATCAGGTTCCAACACTAATAAAGTTATCCGTAGAATGAATCACTAATAAAGAATCAGTAGCCCTTCCAACACTCTCTAAAAAACAAAGGTCAGATCTGGTGTAACAGAGTCAGCACTTTGTGCCATTTTGCCAATAATGAAATGGGGACATTTTATGGTACTTTTGTCTATTTTAAAAGACTATGTATAAAAATGGGGACAAAGATTTTTAAGGGCAAACCTAATACGAAAGACGAGTGACTTTTTAGATAATTTGTTGGATCAACCAATCCAATTAACATTTAATTGTCAAACAATTAGACACATGTGCCCTTACAAAACTATACTATAAAAAATATAAGAAACATGAACAGGTTCTGTCATAAACATGAACAGTGCCAAAAGAAGCAATATGTACCAAAAAATAGCACTTGCACAGAAACTGAATATAAAATGTCCAAATAAAGTCTTAATTTATAAAAAAAAGTGTGTTTTGCATGTTTTTAAACACCACGTGCTCTTCTTCACCCATCGTGTTCAAAGCAAACACTCTGCACTCATCAAATAAATTTGACCTCTTGCTAGAAACAAAGTAAACAAACTAAAAAATCCCAGCGCCAATCAAAGAAAGTATACAATTATGCAGCTGTGCACCAGTGAAAACCACCAATAATGAATAACACAAAAAACAGCGCAAAAATAAATAAATAAATAAAAATAATCACAAATAAATAAATGTCCGTGCAAAAAAAAAAAAAAAAAAAAAAAAAAAAAATATATATATATATATATATATATATAATTTCAAACATAAGTCCTTATTTTCCCAAAAGGATTTTCAAGACAATGTTCCAAAATGTGCTTCCACCTAATCACCACGTGAAAAATAATATTGACCGCACTCACCAGATGGAGGTGAGTAATAAGCCTCATAGGATATAAGGGATCCTATAGCCCTTCAAGAGGAACTCAAATCACCTTCTTCACCCTGCTTAGATACAGCAATCGACTCCACTCTACTTCTCCATGGAATCCTCAATAATGTGCAAGGAAAGAAAGGCTACATAGTGTAATACTGCCACTCAATACCATATAAATCCATAGAATAAGGACACTCACATGTTTCAATAAAATAACAGGCCTTGTTTAATAGCCTCAAAGGCTTCAAAGGAACAAGTTTCCAAATTGTAAATATAGGGATCTCACGCTTTAAGAATCACTGTAGAGGATGACCAGCTTTCCACCTCTAAAATGGCCGCTTGAACCGCAAAAGTTGGCGTGCGTTCCAAATACCGGAAGTGACGTAGGCCAAGATGACGGCAGACCGGAAGTGCGTCAACGCGTTTCGCCCCACCCACAGGGCGTTCTCAAGACGAAACAAAGTGCCTGCTGGTATAATCTTAAAACAACAAGTACACCACTGGACCAAGAACACAATACAACCAAGAAGAATTTCTTGGGAATATTGTTGCCAATATCTCCACCCCCAGACCCACCTTGCCTCTGTTTGGCCTTCTTAGGTGCGTTCCAGCTGAAGTAGAAGTGACATACCGGAAGTCCCTCCCTACATGTTTCCTTTTAGTACGTCACTTCCACTTCAGCTGGAACACACGCTTGGGAGTCAGTGGCACTTCCTGATGTTTCAACAGTAATTATAAGACTATTTGCATATGGAGTAAGTGTAATTTTAGTAATTAGTGGAGTAAATAAACAGTTTCACACTATGGGAGGCCTCTCTCATTTTTCCTTCAACATTCCGGTGCACCTAAGGGGACCAAACAGAGGCAAGGTGGGACCAGTAGTGGCTATATTGGCAGCAAAATTCCTGAGAAGTTCTCATTGGCTATATGGTGTTCCCGACTTTCATCAATTGCTCCAGTGGTGTATGGTTATACCAGCAGGCACCTTTTTAACCTTCTTGTTTCTAGCAAGAGATCAACTTTTTTTGGTGAATGTGGAGTGTTTGCATTGGACACGGTGGAGTGGAGCACAAGTTTATGTTACTGAAGGACATAGTGTTTAAGAACGCTCAACAACACACTTTTTTGTTTATTAGGACTTTATTTGAACAATTGATATTCATGTTTTATGCAAGCACTGTTTTTTGTTATATTCCTTAGTTTTGGCACTGTCAAGGAGAACTTCTCAGGAATATTGCTGCCAATATAGCCACTACTGGTCCCACATTTCCTAATTTTTTTTATGTTATAGGTTTTGTGAGCATGGGTGTATCTAGTATTTTGAAAATAACTTTTACCTGGATCAGGTGATCCGATAAATGATCTACAAAGTTACTCATTTTGAGTGTTAAGACTTTATTTGGACATTTGATATTCATTTTTAATAAAAGTTAATTTTCTCTTGATCTGTTGCTGCAATCTGTTTTTTTTCCTAGGAGCCTGCTGCAAGGTATGCAAGGGTGTTGCAGAGCTAAACAATGTAGCTTTAACTAGTTTAGGTCTGGTGTTGAATTATATGGTATGGAAGCTGCTGAGGATTATAACAAATGGTTTTGAGAAAGTTTGTAGCAAGTGGGGGATTTCCCTCATATGCCAAACTCTACTGGCAACTTTTTTGGTGTTACAGCAACTCCTCCTCCTGGTGGGTGATAGGGGCTTTACTCAAGACTAAGCATCAGCTGGTCTACAGCAGAGCCCCTAATTGTGGATATGACCTGGGAGCCCTAATGGCCCCCGAAGTTCTTTTCTGCAAGATGGACCTAGGTCAAGGCCCTCAAGATTGCCGCACCAAGCTAAGGGGTGAGTACAGGAAGGATATGATTTGGTAACTGTAAACTAGGGGATCAGCAAAAGAATAGTCAGGTCCAGCAGGGGTCAAGGCAGGGGGAAATCAAAGGAATAGTCTAGTCCAGGCAAGGGTCAAGGCTGGCAGCAATCAAGAGTTTTCAGGTTCAGGCCAGGGCAAGCAAGATAATTGAATCTGGGCAGGAGTTGAGGCAGGCAGCAAACAAAAGACTAGTCAGGTTAACCCAGGTCAGCAACAGTCAGGCAGTCTTGAGAGTAAATATTATAGCTTCTTTGCAACATGGGTCTGCTGGTGAGAAAACACAGTGGGAGCTATTTGAAAGCTGCAGTTTAAATACACTTTTGGTGGCAGGACATGCCCAATGTTGTTTCAGGGAGTACTGAAGGGATTCTACAAGAACCATAACAAGTACTGACAAAGGTTCTGCAAGTGCCATTGGAAATGCTGGGTGGGATACTGGAAATTCTGTCAGAAGTCCTAGTTGTCCTGAAAGTAACACATCTGGAAATTAAGGACAATTGGCCACATGACAATTCCATACAAACAGAACCAAGTTCAATAATTGTAAGGTAATTCCCATATGGCGACTGGCGAATAGATATGCACATGTGCCCAGCATCGCGCATAGAAATAAGCACAGTCGCATTGCTAAAAAAAATGAGCATAGGCTTGCGCATGTGCCAGGTGGGCTATTTAAGGGAGGCTCTCATTCTGTCGTGCTGACTGGTCTTCATCTGTTTCCTTGTGTCCTCCTTGTAGTCTGTTTGTTATCTGTTGCTGACCCGGCTTTCCATTGACCTGCCCTTGGATCCTGTTTATGCTTCTGCTCATCAGTTTCTAATCCTGGCTTACTCCTGACCATATTCCTGTCTAATGTATTGGTACCTCATCGCCTGCTTGTTGCTGACCCCAGCTACCCACCAGATTACGCTTCTGGCTCCAGTTCGTCTTTACAGTCCTGCCGAGTGCTTGCTCTGGCTGCTATCATATCAGCTCCATTGGTCACAGTATGTTCCAGCCTCACACTTGTTAGAAATTCCAGCAAGCCAAGCACCCAGATCTTGCAGTTCCACTAGAGTGCTCTTTTAACCTTGGCTGCTCGTTCCTGCATCTCCTCTGTTCATGACCGAATGCCCTGCCTGATCTACCGAGTTTACACCTCTGTAATCAACATCTGCAGGCACACTTGTTCCTCTTGTCCCTCGGCACCATCTGTTCCTCCTTCAGTGGGGCCGGGATGGAGATACAAGAGAGGCCGACCTCGTCAATTCAGACTTCTATCAGATACGTGACAATAATAAAGGGGTGATTTGTACTGTTTACTGGAGCTCAGTCATTCAAGTTCCTCACAGATTCCTTTTTTACTAATTAATAGTGGGGTGGAGTGAAAATCCACACTCTTGTGATGTATTTTCTTAGGAAAGAAGTGGCTGTCATGGGTGTGTGGGTGGTGCTGAACAGTCGTATAGACAACGTCTGTGGATTGAACCCAAAGCTAGAGGTCCATATGGTAGTTTTTTAAGGTAAGTTATGTAAGGTACCTGCTTTTGCTCTTAGGCTTTCCAATTCCTTTGGAGACCAGTTTAGTTGAATCTCCCTCAGCAAAGTGCCATTGGTATATGGTAGCTGAAGAACTTGATGCTACTTTTGCTCCTAGGCTTTCCAACTCCTCTGGAGGCCAGATTGGGTCATGGTCTCTTAGCAAAGTGGCATTGGTATGCAATAGCTGATGAGTTATACAACTTGATGGTTAAGACACATTGAAATACTCCTACAACACTCTGTTAACACCCATGGCCTGAAGAAGGGTGTTGGATTATTTTTACTGGATTTATCAATAAAGTTCTATAAATTACCTACTTTTGCTCCTATGCTTTCCATCTCCTTTGGAGATCAGTGGAGTCATGCAACTTGATGGTTAAGATCGAATGTCGGGCACACATTTAAACACTCCTAGACCATCTTCTCTGTTAAAGTGTTACTAAACCCAGGACCCTGCGTTCACTATATCTGGTCTCCTACAGTACACAGAACATGGTAATGCAATCAGTTTAGTAAATACAAACTACTATATACCTTTTCTCATCAGCAGTTAGAGCAGTCTTGTGACTAATATCTGCTGAACACTGGTTAAAGCTTGTAGGGGGAGTTTCATTCCCCTATGACAGCCCTATGAGGCTGCATAACCCCTGCCCCTCTGTGTGGACACTGATGATCACATGCACTCTCCCAAAGGAAACAAAAACTCTCCAGCACATACACACTAAACTGAGCATGTGTAGAGTGACTCCAAAGACAGTGTTATCAGCAGATGGATTGGGGACAGTAGAAGAAGGGGAGGATCAGAGAAGACAGGATGAAACAGTCTTTTTACACAATGTGGAGGATTATCCCTTTAGGTACCACAGTGAGTTGTGGGTTTAGTAACACTTCAACACCCAAGGCTTGAGTAAGGGTGTTGGATTATTTTTACTAGTTTTATTATTAAAGTCCTATACGTTACCTACTTTTGCTCCTAACCTTTTCATTTCCTTTGGAGACCAGTTTAGGTGATGATCAGGGGCGGACTGACCATTTGGAAACTTGGGCACTGCCCGAGGGCCCAGGGTCAGTAGGGGGCCCCATGAGACGCCCATGGTACCTTTTTCATAGGCTTTTTTGATTTTGGACAAGGACACAGGGGCCCCATGTTCCCCTATTGCCCTGGGGCCCCATGAGTTGTCAGTCCGCCCCTGGTGATGATCCATCAGCAAAGTAGCAATGGTATGTAGCTGATGAGTCATACAACTTGATGGTTCAGATTAAATGTCGGACACACATTGAAACACTCCTACAACATCTTCTCTGTTAACAACCAAGGCCTGAAGAACTATGTTGGATTTTGTTTCTGGTTTTATCAAATAAATGTTGGCTCTTAACCATGTCATTGTTTACTGTTCTTCTCCCTTACAGCATACTGATGCCTGTGATGTTATTGACCTGATACATGGTTATGACACTTCCTCACTAGGTCTGGAAGCTAATCGAGAACGATGCTGCTTTCTTATAAGGCCAGTTGTGTCATAAGGTTGAAGAAATTGACCCCACAATTCTCTGCACTCCAAGTCAGTAAAAGAGGCCTTTCCAAGTTCAATAGGCTTGTCAAGCACATTGTGAATGGCAATTTTACCAAGATATGTTCTTCACAATTATGCCTTTCATGTTGAGGGTAGAGGAACTAGACAATCCATGGTCCAATTCCCAACAACCTACTAGGACCTGCCCACTAATGGTTTTATTTGCCCCAACTCTTTACATTGATGTTGAAACAATTGTGCAGACATCCCAGTAATTTTAATGCAAGTGCCCCAGCTGTGAAGAGATGGTTTTCTGTTTGGGAGATGTAAAGAAGCCTTTGAAAAGAAATCTTTTGGATTTTAGATCAAAGGAAGCAACTGCAGACTCGGAGTACATGAGTCACCGCAGTCACCAAAGAGACAGCCGGCACTTTGCCTCTTTCTATAATTACTCCTGTCGTATCTGTGCCATCTCAAGCTGCATGAAAGACTGTAGGTTAACATCTGTTTTCTTCCTGCTTTGCTGCAAGGAGTGAGCAGCTGATAAATCCCTTGCAAAACGATGAAATTTCAGAAGTGCGTGAAACAACTCCTTCAGTCGTGAAGAACGTGCACGGAACAATGTGACCGAGATTGACCTTGTGAAGCTCCATTTGCATTCCTGACCTGTAATGACATTGATGTTATATCATCCAGCTTGTCCTGGTTATTGGAGGTGAGCAGCCTGATCCACTCAAACTCTCATCCAACCAGGCCAAAGCTTTTGTTGTTCAGATGACGTGGGGAAGGATTGGACCTTCTCAAGGTTCTTTCTTGACATGACAACTCTCGGTCAGGACAAGAAAACCTTCCCAATGGGGACATAAATAGTAATTAAATAACACTTTTGTGGCATGGGCCTTAAAGTTGAACTTCAGATTTACCTTCAGTCTATAATACAGGCTCCTCTCCTGGTTTGAAATTACTGACTCTGATTTCACTGCTCACCAGGGGCGGACTGACCATTTGGAAACTTGGGCACTGCCCGAGGGCCCGGGGTCAGTAAGGGGGCCCCATGAGATGCCCCCGGTACCTTTTTCATAGGCTTTTTTGAGTTTGAGCAAGGACACAGGGGCCCCATGATCCCCTATTGCTCGGGGGCCCCATGAGTTGTCAGTCCGCCCCTGCTGCTCACTGTGAGCTTCTTACAGCGTGCATTAGAAGCATCAGCAAGTCAGAAGGAGCCCACCTCATTTCCTGGCTGGAGGACATCCAGTATCTTCTAGTCCTTTCCTTCCCAGCCTGGAGATCCCTGGTTCACACCATTCATTTATTGGATTTTATTTGAGGTTCAGCATCACATGTAGGCATTACACAGAGCGATTTGCATGCAAATGCAATCTGCCCAAGAATGCCATCTGCTCCAGACTGCCACCCACCCATCAAATCATTCTGATATTTGTACACTATATTGGTAAAAGTATTGGACGCCTTCCTTTACAGGCAAATGAACCTTAATGGCAACCCAGTCAACTCTTCAGGGAAGGCTGTCCACAAGGTCTAGGAGTGTGTCTATGGGAATGTTTGACCATTCTTCCAGAAGAACATTTGTGAGGTCAGGCACTGATGTCGGACGAGAAGGCCTGACTCCTAGTCTTCGCTCTAATTCATCCCAAAGGTGTTCTATCAGGTTGAGGTCAGGACTCTGTGCAGACGCTTTGCATTGCACTTGGTGATGTAAGGCTTGGATGCAGCTGCTTGGCCATGGAAACCCATTCCATGAAGCTCTCTATGCACTGTTGTTGTGCTAATCAGAAGGCCACATGAAGTTTGGAGGTCTTTAGCTATTGACTCTGCAGACAGTTGGCAACTTCTGCACACTGTGCCCTTCAACATGCGCTGACCCCACTCTGTCATTTTATGTGGCCTACCACTTTGTGGCTGAGTTGCTGTTGTTCCCAGTTGCTTCCACTTTGTTATAATCCCACTAACAATTAACCACGGAATATTTAGTAGCCAGGAAATGTCATGGATGGACTTATTGCACAGGTGGCAACCTATCACGGTATCATGCTAGCATTCATTGAGCTCCTGAGAGCGACCTATTGAGAGCTCTTGAGAAGAGTACAGGGGCAAGTTGCTGTGATGTTTTTAGAAAGCTATGTAAATCATCCTGTTGGTCTTTACCACTATTCATGATCTGTCTACATTGCATGAAAAGGCACAGAGACCCAGTAGTGAAGATGTCACTGGATCTAAAAAATTTAATTAGCATTTTGATGGAGATGGAGAGGGGAGGTGTTGAACCAGGGAAGCCAAAATACAGAGACCCAGTAGTGAAGATGTCACTGGATCTAAAAAATGTAATTAGCATTTTGATGGGAATGGAGGGGGAGGTGTTGAGCCGGGGAAGCCAAAATACATGCAGATTAAACTTTAGCTTTAACCCTTTGAGGACCATAAGATTACGGAACGCCAAAAGAATCAATTTTTTGTTTTTAAAGTTCGTACACTTCAGTTGCTGTAACTAAGCCATTTCATGAAATAATTGGCAAAAAGCTAGATCCATTTGTTGATAACAACTAATATTTTGACTCAAACCAAAAAAAAAAAAAATTTTAAGTTCTTAATCGGATGATACAGGCAATTAAAAACATGGGACAAATACGTCCCTTGGTCCTCATTAAGCTGTAACTAAAATTTTTTAGTTTCGGATGTATCAGGGAAGAATTAGAACTCTCAAAAGGTTTTTATGGCTGTGCCACCATTAAAGAGATGAACCCTCTCTAATTGTCCAGGTCACCCTATACTTGTCTACTTTCTTATCTCACATTTCTATTTGTGCTTAGATGATCTCTCGCCAATGAGGTCAGTAGGAAAGCTTATCCTATATTAATGACAAGGCATGCAGCCTTATGGATGTGTCAGGTCCTCAAGATATGGATACCCACAATTTAACTGTGCTGGATGGTGGGTAGTGGGGGCCACTGGCAAGATAACTTGTAATTTGTTATAGATATTTATTTAGCACCAACAATTTACACATCACTCTACATATTGTACATTCATAAACTCCAGGAGTTTACAATCTATTACACTTGTACCAGGGGCGGGATGACCATTTAGAAACTCGGGCACTGCCTGAGGGTCTGGAGTCAGTAAGGGGCCCCATGAGATGCCCCAGGGTCTTCATCATCTTTCCTTTTCCTCTGCTCCAGTACATTGTAAGTAAAGGGCACCATAATGATGCTCCCATGGGAGGTGGGGCCATGACACCCTGCATTCACAATAGAGGCTTCAGACTTCCAGGTTGAATGATGCTGGAATCAAAGGTGAGTAATGACCAGGGGCGGACTGACCATTTGGAAACTCAGGCACTGCCTGAGGGCCTGGGGTCAGTAGAGGGCCCCATGAGATGCCCCTGGTATCTTTTTCATAGGTTTTTTTGAGTTTGGGCAAGGACACAGGGGCCCCATGATCCCCTATTACCCAGGGGCCCCATGAGTTGTCAGTCTGCCCCTGACTCGTACATACTTAGACAAGTTTAGAAAAGAACCAATTAACCTACCAGCACTGCTTTGGCATGTGGGTGGAAACCCATGCAGGCACAGGGAGAACATGTAAACTCTATGGAGGCAAGATCCTGGCTGCGATGTGAGCCAAGGACCCTGGAGCTTCAAAGCAGACGTGCTAACCACTAAGCCACTCTGCTGCCCAATGTTGCTTGGTGTGTCAATGTGCCACTGTAGCCACTGTGCTACCCACTGATACTTGGTGGAACAGCACGGTCTAGAATGCACAGTTGGACTTTTAAACTGAGCCAACAAAAGCTAAAAAATATCAATTCAGGTAGAATGTGTTATATTCTCCTTATTTTTTATCTTCCACAGAGAAAATTGTTATGTCAAAAAATGTGCAGGCATGCCATTGGGAAATACGGCCACTAGGCTGGTTAATTTTTAATGATTTGGGGAGTTCTTAATTAATCACAGTTGTATCTGGGAAAATGGCAGAGCTGCTCATTAAATTACAAGTAAAGAATATCTTTAAATTCTGCACTTTTTTCAAGGTATGGCTCTGAATGGGGGAATTCAGGGACTATTAACAGGGAGACCTGCAACCATGGAGAGTCCCTTACTTTGGTTTGCATCCCCCAAGATGAATGCTAAGGAGTTCCAATTTCAGAGATGACAACATCATGGGTGGAATATTTTTCGGACCTGTACACATTTTTTTTGCATGTACAGTATTTCCCTCATGAACATGCAGATCAGTGCATCATTTGTTAGACGTGCATTTCTATTGAATTTGTTGTTGCTATTCTGTCTCTCAGTGTTACAATACACCGAACATTCGATTTTTAGACCGATCATTTCTTTGTGAGTGGGAAAACATTCACAATCAGTAGGGGATCAAATACTTTTTTCCTTCACTGTATATGCTATTGAAATCAGAATTGCAGATGCAAATACAACTTTTCCCTCTCTTTGTGATGTGCAGTCACTTCTTTTCTTTTTCTTTTTTATAGGTTTTTTTTTTTAGATCAGATCAGCATACAGATAATGGCAAGCAATTCTTTAGGACAACATTGCAGTCCCTTTGCATAAATAACATATTATACCAATTCTGTATTACAAGTCTGAATAGCAAACTGAGACTTAAACAATGTTTTCTTTAATCTTCAAACCAATTGAAGTGATCTGCTAATATCCACCAGGAGTGCAAATACTTCCTCGATTTATCTCACTTTTTTCCCTTTTTGCCAGTCCCTCCACCTCCCACCATTTAGCATTTCTAAAAGCATTTCCAAAGAAATGTATCGCTTATCTGAGTCCCTCGTCACTTGTTCCTTCCAGGATCCTCTTCCAAGAATAAAGATTGGTGATCCAGAACAGTTCAGGCCTTCCAACAGCTGGGTCTTGTTGGCACCCCTCTCCATGACATCATTCCACTGCTGCCTTGTTCTGAAGACTGGGAGGACCCTGCTACTAGAACCAATGGGAAATGTCAATGTCATTTAGGCATGCAAGGAAAGACTCTCACACTCTGCAGTTCAGAAGATTTGGGACCCAACACAACAGGTTACTATGGAATTATGGAACCAGGGAAGTATTTGGTGCCTTTATTGTATTTTCTTTTAAAATATAATTGATTGTTTAGGTAGAAGTCTACTTTTCTGTGTCTCATAGAGCTAAATGAGCAGTTAACCGCACAGCAAGTAAAAAGTTTCAAGTTTCTTGGAGTTCAACTTTGATGATTATTTTATTATTAATATATTGTATTTGATTACTATATTATTTAACAATTATTTTATTATTAATATATTGTATTTGATTATTATATTATTTAACAATTATTTTATTATTAATATATTGTATTTGATTATTATATTATTTAATTATTATTTTATTATGAATATATTGTATTTTATTATTATATTATTTAACGATTATTTTATTATTAATATATTGTATTTGATTATTATATTATTTAATTATTATTAATATATTGTATTTGATTATTATATTATTTAATGATTATTTTACTATTAATATATTGTATTTGATTATTATATTAGTTAACGATTATTTTATTATTAATATATTGTATTTGATTATTATATAATTTAATGATTATTTTATTATTAATATATTGTATTTGATTATTATATTATTTAACGATTATTTTATTATTAATATATTGTATTTGATTATTATATTATTTAATTATTATTTTATTATGAATATATTGTATTTTATTATTATATTATTTAACGATTATTTTATTATTAATATATTGTATTTGATTATTATATTATTTAATTATTATTAATATATTGTATTTGATTATTATATTATTTAATGATTATTTTATTATTAATATATTGTATTTGATTATTATATAATTTAATGATTATTTTATTATTAATATATTGTATTTGATTATTATATTATTTAATTATTATTTTATTATGAATATATTGTATTTTATTATTATATTATTTAACGATTATTTTATTATTAATATATTGTATTTTATTATTATATTATTTAATTATTATTAATATATTGTATTTGATTATTATATTATTTAATGATTATTTTATTATTAATATATTGTATTTGATTATTATATTAGTTAACGATTATTTTATTATTAATATATTGTATTTGATTATTATATTATTTAATGATTATTTTATTATTAATATATTGTATTTGATTATTATATTATTTAACGATTCTTTTATTATTAATATATTGTATTTGATTATTATATTATTTAATGATTATTTTATTATTAATATATTGTATTTGATTATTATATTATTTAATGATTATTTTATTATTAATATATTGTATTTGATTATTATATTATTTAACGATTATTTTATTATTAATATATTGTATTTGATTATTATATTATTTAACGATTATTTTATTAGGAATATATTGTTTTTGAATATTATATTATTTAATGATTATTTTATTATGAATATATTGTATTTGATTATTATATTATTTAACGATTATTTTATTTTTAATATATTGTATTTGATTATTATATTATTTAACGATTATTTTATTATTAATATATTGTATTTGATTATTATATTATTCAATGATTCTTTTATTATTAATATATTGTATTTGATTATTATATTATGTAATGATTATTTTATTATTAATATATTGTATTTGATTATTATATTATTTAACGATTATTTTATTATTAATATATTGTATTTGATTATTATATTATTTAATGATTATTTTATTATTAATATATTGTATTTGATTATTATATTATTTAACGATTATGTTATTATTAATATATTGTATTTGATTATTATATTATTTAACGATTATTTTAATATTAATATATTGTATTTGATTATTATATTATGTAATGATTATTTTATTATTAATATATTGTATTTGATTATTATATTTTTTAATTATTATTTTATTATTATATTGTATTTGATTATTATATTATTTAATGATTATTTTATTATTAATATATTGTATTTGATTATTATATTATGTAATGATTATTTTATAATTAATATATTGTATTTGATTATTATATTATTTAACGATTATGTTATTATTAATATATTGTATTTGATTATTATATTATTTAACGATTATTTTATTATTAATATATTGTATTTGATTATTATATTATGTAATGATTATTTTATTATTAATATATTGTATTTGATTATTATATTATGTAACGATTATTTTATTATTAATATATTGTATTTGATTATTATATTCTTTAATTATTATTTTATTATTATATTGTATTTGATTATTAAATTATTAAATTATTTAAAGATTATTTTATTATTAATACACTGCTCAAAACAGAAGTGGGGGTGAGGCAAACTTTTGTAGCAGCCGCTTTTAGTTAGGTTTTTAGGCTAAGTTTAGTTTTTGTCTTCACTGTAGTCAGTGGATGAGTTATCTATTGCTTTTGTCTGGTCAGGGTTCCCTGAACTGGATGTTTGATTTCTCCCACTAGCTTCTTGAAGAAGTTTCCAGAATATAGGTATTCTGACTCCAACTGTTGTATTAGCAACTTTCTTTTGCTGAGACTTCTATGCAAGGCCTGTATAAGCAGATACAGTCACCGCTGACAGTCTTTATTAGATAGCTGAACTCACCAAACACCTTTTTCTCATAAATGAATATCTTTATTGAATGTCGCAGGTTACAGCAGACAACAGGATGCAACAAATGATCAAAAATATAGTATTTGCAGGTCACAACATAGTAATGCGTTCTCCTATGTGAACAGGTTAACCTGTGGCCATGAGACAAGCAGCTATTTTTATCCCACGAAGGCAATGTGAGTAGGAAGGGGAAACGCATCACAAAATGGGAGGGAACACAGAAAAAGATGGTGAAATAACCAAAATGACCACAAGATGGCAGTATATTAACCAACTATACTGAGGCCAATAAACAATGGCATAAGGAACTTAACCACTTCAAGTCCAGAAACTTTCACCCCCTTCCTGTCCAGGCCAGTTTTCAGCTTTCAGTGCTATCACACTTGGAATGACAATTGCGCAGTCATGCAACACTGTAGCCATATGCATTTTTTTTAGCATTTTTTTGAGACAGATAAAGCTGATTTTGGTGGTATTTATTCACCACTGGGATTTTTATTTAGTTTTTGCTATATAAATGAAAAAGTCCAAAAGTTTGAAAAAAAGTGTTTTTCTTATAAAATTTTGCAACTAAATAATTTTTCTTCATAAATCTTGGCCAAAATGTATTCAGTTATCTTTTTAGTAAAAAAAAAAATAACCCAAATTAGTATAACAAAAAATGATAATTTTTTAAAAACATTTTTTATATTTTTATTTTATTTGTTTATATTATGATTTATTTTTAATTTTTTTAACATACTGTCACCCTAGAAATACAGTGTCACCATAGTGACACTGTACTACTTGTGGGGGTGATGAAGAATTTATGTTTTTTTTACACTGATTGCTTTTACACCCATAAAGGCTGTAAAAGCAATCATTTCTCCTTCTCTCTGGCTGCATTCTTGCAGCCATTGGGAAATACTGTGTAAGCTGTGATTGGTCACTGCTTGTCACATGGGACAAGGCTGTTGTGAATAGCCTTGTACCATGTGACCTCTGTGATCATTCACAGATTTCACTAGTAGTAAGCAATGATGTCAGAAGTGAAGTTTTGCTTACTCCTATTTATGTGATCACTGATTGGCCAATCAGTTATCACATGATCGGGACCTCACACGGAGGTCCCGTACAGAGATCGTTGTTCCGCTGTGTCCTCTGGACACAGTGGGCACCGGATCGTGGTGCCACGCACTCCCAGGGAGCACGCACAGTCCAAAATGGCGGGCGCCGTTTATGAACGGCAACCCACCTGCACTGCCACCATCTGGTCGTTTATATACATGGGCCGGACGGGAAGTGGTTAACTATATAAATTCTCAATTCACAGTAATATGAACATTAAAGGATAAGTTCACCTATTCAGGATTTAACATGTAACCTGTTACGATGAGACCTGCCCCCACCCCCTTCCCAATCACCGCTTTGACAACTAGCAGGGGATCTTCTCTCCCCCCACTAGCTGTCAAAATGTAAAAAAACGTGGAGGTGTGGGGCTTCACCCGCCGGGCTGTGTCACTCATTCACAGTCCTCTATTAATAGCGGCTGTTGGCTTGTAGTCCTCAATGAACTACCACAGTGGTGTGGAGCGCTGTGGTAGTTCATCCATTCTTCCTGTCAGTATATCTGCTTTCCCATACAGGATATACTGACAGATCTGCAGGAGACCTGCATGGCAAAATGCAAAACTAGTGGAAAACAGTCAGAAAAGATGAGTAGGGAAAAAAGTGATTTTAGCAGAAGCCCCCACAGACCCACAAGGACCCCAGTGGAAGCATGGCTGAAGAGGAGGTTTATATCCAGAGGAGGGATCCTGGTTCCATGCTGTCTGTCAGGTCCATTTAAAGGGGGCTTCCTGCAGATTCTTGCTCAACATATTGTGCTTTAATTATGCGCATCTGGTGAGTGCGCATTTTTTTTTTCAATCTTCTGCGTGGATAAAGCCACACAAAATTATTGGATACCACTTGTGCAATAGAACCTGTTTGGAGCACTGTATACTGACCTGATTGTGTCAAGCCTTCACTACTTTATGAACACTTTTTGTTATAAGACTTTCACAGTTGCACTTACTTTATTGCGCCTTTTATAGTGCTTCATCCACTTATATCTATTATCGCTATTATTTAATATTGATTTATTGATTTATTAATATCATCACTAATAAGTATTTATTTATTATTTCATATTTCTTCAGTTTTACATTATGTAATGTTTTAGCGCTGCACTGGTTTCTATGCTGTTTATGTGTGAGGTTTTAGGGTTCCTATTTCAGTGCATATGCGGCTGACTCAATTGGATCCCAGAGCGCTCGCTGTTTCTTTGTCAGGGAAAAAAATGTCAGTAGCCTCCACCTGTAAAACCATTCCTGTTTTGGGGGTCTTCTCATTGTTGCCCATCTAGTGCACCCGTTGTTATTTCATTAACACCAAAGCTGCTGAAACTGATTAACAACCCCCTCTGCTACTTACCTGACCAGATCAATATCCCAGGAGTTTCATTGACTTGATGCTAGACTCTGATTAAAAAGTGTTCCTTTAATTTTTTTTAACAGTGTGTTATTGTTTGGAGTATTCTGATCCCTAGAAGAATCCCCTATACTGAGCTTGAGCTGATGGTGTGCATGGAACTGTGGCAAGTAGCCTCTGTACTAGCAGGGGAGACCTGGGTCATATTCTCAGTGGGGGAGAGCATTACACTTGCGGCCAGGGGCGGACTGACAACTCATGGGGCCCCCCAGGCAATAGGGGATCATGGGGCCCCTGTGTCCTTGCCCAAACTCAAAAAAGCCTATGAAAAAGGTACCAGGGGCATCTCATGGGGCCCCCTACTGACCCCGGGCCCTCGGGCAGTGCCCGAGTTTCCAAATGGTCAGTCCGCCCCTGCTTGCGGCATACCAGAGGAGTTTTAGGATGCCTAGGTGGAACAAATGGTGAATGTACAAAATTATTAAGATGAGAACAAAAAAGAACACAAAGCATGTTATTTTAAATATCTTTATATTATATATCTTTCATTTCAGCACAAGGAAGGCGTCTGTACAACTGTGCAAGACTGAAAGGAAGGCCGGAGGTCAACTTTAATTAATGTGCCAGATTAAAAAATTAGATTAAAACAACTTTCGAAATCTCATTCACATGTAAAATCTTCTATGAGATTTGAGTGGGTTTAGATCTACTTTAATAGCACTCTCAGTCTTTCAGAATATTGTGCTAATTTTATTTCAAACACTGGAAGAAAAATAAAAGCAGTGTCAAAAATAAGCATTACCGGCTTGAACTGATTCCGCTTGCTCTTTAACTCTTTACAACCTGATGGGGCAAGGGTGTCAAAGGGGAGTGGCCTGTGACCTATTATTTTATACTTAACCATTTGCCCTCCAGAGGATTCCCCCCCCCCCTTTCCTGACCAGGTAATTTTTTTGCGATATGGCGCTGTGTTACTTTACCTGACAATTGCGTGGTCATGCAACACTACACACATTATTAATATTATTATTATACAGTATTTATAAAGCGCCAATGGTTCGCTCAGCGCTGTACATTACAAAGGGGGACAGACACATGTGACAGAACAATACCAATACAATGCAAAACATGAGGGGATCGAGGGCCCTGCTCCTTGGAGCTTACAATCTAGAAGGGAGGGGATGGTGGCACAGGAGGAGATAGCTGTGGGGGATGGAGTGGTAGGAAGAGTGGAGGAGGTCGGCAAGTTAGCAGGGGGTGGGGTAGGCTTCCCTGAAGAGATGGGTTTTCAGGGTGCGCCTAAAGGAGAGGAGAGTAGGTGATAATCTGATGGGTTGGGGCAGGGAGTTCCAGAGGATGGGTGACACCCTGGAGAAGTCCTGGAGGCGGGCGTGGGAGGAGGAGACCAGGGAACTAGAGAGAAGGAGGTCTTGTGAGGAGCGGCGTGTGCGTGTTGGGTGGTACTTAGATATTAGGTCGGTGATGTAGTTCGGGGCAGTGTGGTGGACGGCTTTGTACATCAGTGTTAGGATTTTGAATTTGATCCGTTGGGCAATCGGAAGCCAGTGGAGGGATTGGCAGAGGGGGGTGGCGGAGACGGAGCGGTTGGAAAGGTGAATGAGTCTGGCAGCCGTATTCAGGATGGACTGAAGCGGGGATAGCCAGCAGCGAGGCAGGCCAGTGAGGAGGGAGTTGCAGTAGTTGAGTCGTGATATGATGAGGGAGTGGATGAGCTGTTTAGTGGTTTCTGGGGTTAGGAACGTGCGGATTTTGGCGATGTTGCGGAGGTGGAGTCTGCATGAGTTTGTTAAAGATTGGACTTGGGGCTGGAAGGATAGGTTGGAGTCCAGAATGACACCAAGTACTCTGGCCTGCAGGGCGGGTTTGATATTGGCGTTGTTGGATGTGATGGAGACGTCAATGGGGTGTGGAGTCCGGGCTGGGGGAAGACAAGAAACTCGGTTTTGGAGAGGTTCAGTTTAAGGAAGTGGAGCGACATCCAATCTGATATACATTAAATTTATGTCCCTTTTCCCACAAATAGAGCTTTCTTTCAGTGGCTTTTTTTTTGCACTATAAATGAAAAAAGACCGTCAATTTTGAAAAAAAAAAAAACTTTTTTACTTTTTGCTATTAAACATGTCCAGTTAAAAACATTTTAAAAATCAAATTTCGTCATAAATTTAGGCCAAAATGTATTCTGCTACATGTCTTTGCTTAACCATTTGCCCTCCAGAGGATTCCCCCCCCCCCCTTTCCTGTCCAGGTAATTTTTTTGCGATATGGCACTGCGTTACTTTAGCTGACAATTACGCGGTCATGCAACACTACATACATTAAATTTTTGTCCCTTTTTCCCACAAATAGAGCTTTTTTTCAGTGGCTTTTTGTTTTTTGCACTATAAATGAAAAAAGACCGTCAATTTTGAAAAAAAAAATTTTTTTACTTTTTGCTATTAAACAAGTTAAAAAAATGTTAAAAATCAAACTTCGTCATAAATTTAGGCCAAAATGTATTCTGCTACATGTCTTTGCTGAAAAAAATCCCAATATGTATATGCTTTATGTGAAAGTTATATATACTGGATTTTTGTTTATACTAGTAATGGCGGCAATCAGCAACATATAGCGGGACTGCGGCGGGCATTCTGACACTGGGGGGAATTGACTTGGTGTCACTGACATCCCCAGTGACACCAATACAGTGACCAGTGCTAATAAAAAGCACTGATACTGTACTAATGACACTGGGCAGGAAGGGGTTAGCATGAGGGGCGATCAAAGGGTTAACTGTGTGCTGTGCTTTACATTATAAGCACATTGCTTTGTATTGCTCTGCTATGCAGAGCAATACAAAGCAGTGTGCAGGAGCTGACGGGAGAGATCTATATTGTTTACATACAGGTCCCTCCCCCATCAGTGATACTCGGCGATCGCCGGGTGTGAATCACCGACCAGGACCCAACAATCGAGGCAGGTAGAGCATGCCCACGGCGTGTGTGCACCCCCTACCAGAAATGCAAAAATCACATATGTATATATATATATATATATATACATATGATTTTGTGCAGCTGTTCCGCCCTGTAGCAGTATTTCTGCTATAAGGCGGCGAGGAAGCGGTTAAAGTGGAGCAATAGGCAGCAAACTTACCTCCTCTCTAGTACTCCAGGTCCCCCCCCCCGGCATCTTCTCCCTGGGTCCGGGTACCAGTCTTCACGCATCTCCGTTGGCTGACTTGGGATGACCTAATTCCTGCACATGCACAGGAGTCATTCATCCCACACAGTGACTCGTGGCGGCAAAGTAAGCTGAGCTGTGCATGTGCACCTTAGTTTACATGCCACAAATGGCCATGAGCAGGCAGGACATTGTATGTCTCCCATGCGATAATAGCCTGCCTAATCGCAGTCTACTCTAAAAAGGCCTTCTGCGTTAAAGCTGAACGCCAGGCAGAAAAAATGTTCATTATAATGTATTCCTTTAACAGCCACACTTTGTGTGCGCCAAATGCAAGCTTAGATATTACCTTGTAAAAGAAGCAGTGACATCTTCACTGGGCTGTACATAGCCTGTGCAGATATCAGAGCTGTGGGAGGTGTCCAGCAGGCTCCACCCACTACAGGCTGACTGAAGAAAAGTTCAGGAGGGGGCGGCGACAAGACCAGTCACCCTGCACAAGGAGAGAGAGCAGCAGTGAGTAGTGGGAGGGACCCAGCAAGCTCCACCCGCTACAAGCTGCCTGCAGAAAACTACAGGAGGGGGTGGCGACAAGACCAGTCACCCTGCACAAGGAGAGAGAGCAGCAGTGAGTAGTGGGAGGAATCCAGCAGGCTCCACCCACTACAGGCTGCCTGCAGAAAACTACAGGAGGGGGCGGCGACAAGACCAGTCACCCTGCACAAAGAGAGAGATCAGCAGGGAGCGGTCTTTATTACAGGAAGACAAAGATTCACACTGGATTACAGCACAGATCTGGAAGACAAACAGAAGGTACACCAAGATGACAGGAAGAATACACAGGATGAATGGATTTAGACAATATTTGCTCATCCCGGAGTTCAGCTTTAAAGAAGTCTCTCTAGCATCTGAAAAAATTCGGGAGTTATAATAAAGCTTGATTTTATTATTTTTTGAACTTACGACTTATACACGGATCAGTGTCACTGCAACCTTCCTTTCTTGTCCCCATGGCGACCATATAATATATCAGGTTTTTTTTTTTTCTTTTTTTTAAATGATCAAACAAGATGCAGTAGAACAACATATTCAATTTGGAGCCGGGAAAAACAAAGCGAATCTAATGTATATATAAAACGTCTTCATTCTGCCTGCGCATCTTTCCATCTGTTCAACCTCCTATCTGCATATCAATCATCCCACATACACAGAGGCTACGTATCTCCTCGTATTAGTCTGTAATGCCATTTCCTTCACAGCCATCCAGCCTCGGACACCCCCCACCCCCGAGGATCGTGACTAAGCAAAGATGGGTTCACACACCCAGGCTGATGAAATTAATAAGTGACGAGGGTCTTCTAAGGGCAATGGAGGTTTATTAGTGATGAGCCGAGCTCCTGGATCATCCTTATCGCCAAGCTCAACAGATTCACTCTTTACCTTCCATGCTGATAGCAGATCCCTGTTTCTATAGCAACTGAGTGAGAGTTTAGTGAGTACTGTAAACTGTATTGCAATTTTGCTTAGTCGAAGAAAAAAAAAAAAATTACCCAGAAAAAAAGCTCGTTCGCACCAGAACGCGGTGCGGGAAACGTGCATTCTGTGTGCGTCCCCCCGGACGGCATTCAAAACGTACTGGGTGTGCAATCTGCTGCGGGTGCCAAAGTAATTATAATGACGTCCCGAAATGCAGTGCTTTTGCCCACACCGGATCGCATTGTACCGCGCTACCATGGGGTCTGGTTGCAGTGCGTCTTTAAAAGCAGCGAGTGCACTCCTTTTGGTGCGACACAGTAGGATTTTAGCCCATTCAATTGACTGACCGACAACACCCCCACCCGAGAGAGCCGTTTACTACCACCGCCCCCATACACTGGCAAATGCCCCCCACACTCCGGCAAGAGATAAGACGGGCAATAGGGGATCATGGGCAGTGGTGTATTTAGGTTTCGTGCTGCCCTAGGCAACACGAAAATTGTCTCCCCCCCCCACAGAGAGACCCTGACATCGACCAACACCCCCTCTGCCCCATGAAGAGAGCCTGACATGGACCGACAACACCCCCACCCGAGAGAGCCTTTTACTACCACTGCCCCCATACACTGGCAAATGCCCCCCACACTCCGGCAAGAGATAAGACGGGCAATAGGGGATCATGGGCAGTGGTGTATTTGGGTTTCGTGCTGCCCTAGGCAACACAAAAATTGTCTCCCCCCCCCCAAAGAGAGACCCTGACATCGACCAACACCCCCTCTGCCCCATGAAGAGAGCCTGACATGGACCGACAACACCCCCACCCGAGAGAGCCTTTTACTACCACCGCCCCCATACAGTAGCAAATGCCCCCCCCCCCGGCAAGAGATAAGACGGGCAATAGGGGATCATGGGCAGTGGTGTATTTAGGTTTCGTGCTGCCCTAGGCAACACAAAAATTGTCTCCCCCCCCCCACAGAGAGACCCTGACATCAACCAACACCCCCTCTGCCCCATGAAGAGAGCCTGACATGGACCGACAACACCCCCACCCGAGAGAGCCTTTTACTACCACTGCCCCCATACACTGGCAAATGCCCCCCCCCCACTCCGGCAAGAGATAAGACGGGCAATAGGGGATCATGGGCAGTGGTGTATTTAGGTTTCGTGCTGCCCTAGGCAACACAAAAATTGTCTCCCCCCCCCCACAGAGAGACCCTGACATCGACAAACACCCCCTCTGCCCCATGAAGAGAGCCTGACATGGACCGACAACACCCCCACCCGAGAGAGCCTTTTACTACCACTGCCCCCATACACTGGCAAATGCCCTCCCCCCCACTCCGGCAAGAGATAAGACGGGCAATAGGGGATCATGGGCAGTGGTGTATTTAGGTTTCGTGCTGCCCTAGGCAACACAAAAATTGTCTCCCCCCCCCCCACAGAGAGACCCTGACATCGACAAACACCCCCTCTGCCCCATGAAGAGAGCCTGACATGGACCGACAACACCCCCACCCGAGAGAGCCTTTTACTACCACCGCCCCCATACACTGGCAAATGCCCCCCACACTCCGGCAAGAGATAAGACGGGCAATAGGGGATCATGGGCAGTGGTGTATTTAGGTTTCGTGCTGCCCTAGGCAACACAAAAATTGTCCCCCCCCCCCACAGAGAGACCCTGACATCGACCAACACCCCCTCTGCCCCATGAAGAGAGCCTGACATGGACCGACAACACCCCCATCCAAGAGAGCCTTTTACTACCACCGCCCCCATACACTGGCAAATGCCCCCCACACTCCGGCAAGAGATAAGACACTCACCTTCACAGCTTTGGACATCCCCGGGAACAAGAGTCAGGCTCTACATACACCATCAAGCAGCCCGCAGCCTCTCTTAGATCTCCATGCTGCGCGTGTCCCTTCTTCCTTTCCTTTTTTCAGGGGATGGTACTGCCCCCCTGAAAAAAGCTGCTGCCCCCCTAAAAAATGCCGCCCTAGGCAAATGCCTTGTTTGCCTTGTGGTAAATGCACCCTTGATCATGGGGCCCCTGTGTCCTTGCCCAAACTCAAAAAAGCCTATGAAAAAGGTACCAGGGGCATCTCGTGGGGCCCCCAACTGACCCCAGTGCCCGAGTTTCCAAATGGTCAGTCCGCCCCTACCTGGGCAGCACAGTGGCTAAGTGGTTAGCACTTCTGCCTGGCAGTACTAGGGTCATTGGTTCAAATCCCAGCCATGGCACCACCTGCCTATTCTCCCTGTGCCTGCGTGGGTTTTCCCACACGCTGGGAGGTGAATTGGCTTCTGTCTAAATTGGCCCTAGTATGTGTATGTATGAATGTGACTTAGGGACCTTAGATTGTACCCCCCTTGAGAGTTAGGGACTGATGTGAATGCACAATATATATGTAAAGCGCTGTGTAAATTGACAGCACTATATAAGTACCTGAAATAAATAAATAAAAATAAACTGGGCCAAAAATCGCATTGCAGTGAATCGCACAGGAAGGTAGAGTGCGATTTTGGTGCGAACTGGCCATTCAGCCATTTGTTCACCGTCCTAGTGAATTCACGGAGCACTTTGTCTTCTGCAAGGGCTCATTGAGTCCTCATGCACACGGGACGTTTTTACAGCAGCTGTTTTTGGCTTTTGACTTTTTTTGTCTACAGCCTGTAAATTCCCCAGCATGTTATCCTATGTGTTCATGCACACATAGACTGGAATCAATGTTTTTTGCATGGGACATTTTTTCCCTGGAAAAAACCCCAGAACTAGTGGGTTTATAGAGGAGTTTTTATATGTAAAAATGGTCTAATGCTGAAAAATGAGGCACACCGCGGTAAAATGCGGAAGAACACCACAAAAAGGCGTTTTTGGGCGTTTTTTGACCCACCTAATTTTTTTTGGTTAAAGAAAGCTAAATGCTAAAAACGCAAGCGAGGGAAAATGCATGAAAACACCACTAATCGCTACTAAACGTGGCTGAATACTAATGCAAAAACATTTAAAAAAGCTGAAAAATTCACATTTTAACTTGACTTTACACAGCTAACGTTACCAGTGTTATCAAAACATCCCGTGTGCATGAGGGTTACACTTGCGGAACAGTTAGACGGGGTTGTATTAATGCCATCGGGAAACAATGATGCTTTCTGACGCGTTTGGCAGGCAGTACTGCCGCATAGGGGCACGCCACATAGTAGTGGCATAGTAGTGTAGGATTTACAGCACATGTGTCAAGCACAAGGCCGAATCCAGCCCATTGGGCCATTTCATGTGGCCCTTTCACCTGTCCTACAGTTGTGGTATCCCCCTTGTCTCTGCCCCCACCGATTCAGCAGCCAGCAGCACAGAGAAGGACAGAACTGTTCCACCAGATCCTGTGCTTCTCCATGCAGCTACGAAGAGCCTTTTCTCCCCCCCGTGTCAGCAGTTGGCAGCAGAGAGGAGGACAGAACTCCTGCAGATCCTGTGCCTTGCTGTGCAGCCACCTCCCCTAGTCTCAGCATTCAGCTGACTCCAGCCCTCCTCTGGTCCTTTTCCAGACACTGCACTTTCTGCTTCCCAGCTCCTAGCCCAGCTTATTTCTGGCTATAGCGCAAGATAAGGGAGGTTGCACTGTGATGTAAAGGAGGGTGGGGGACGCTTGACCAGAGGCGGACTGACCATTCGAGCACTCGGCACTGCCCGGGGCCCGGGGTCAGTAGGGGGCCCCATGAAATGCCCCTGGTACCTTTTTTATAGGCTTTTTTGAGTGTGGGCAAGGACACAGGGGCCCCATGATCCCCTATTGCCCGGGGGCCCCATGGGTTGTCAGTCTGCCCCTGCTCTTGACTTCTGATGGTAGGGAGGCACTTGACATCTGATGTAAGGGGGACTGGCATGTTCTGGACATCTACTCTTACAGATACAACCAGCCCTTTGAGGGCAGCCGTAATGCTGATGTGGCCCTCAATGAAACTGAGTTTGACTCCTCTGCTTTACAGGGATAAATTAGGTGCTGAGGAGGCAACATATCCCTTCCTCCCTGCCTGTCGAACGCCTTTGAAAGTGACCCACAGCACCAAGGTTTCCTTCATGTCTAAGATATAATATAATGGTATGAAACTTGGTACAAAGGGGGTCCTCAGCTCACTTTTTAATCCCCCACTTAAGCTGCAAAGACAACCTGACGGGGCTGTACAAATGCCACGGAAAAAATACACCTCTTATCGCATTCAGCAGGCAATGCTTTCCACTCAAGTGAATAAGGCCAAGTCACAACCACCCTACAACCGCAGTGGTGCAGGCTTTACCGGATTAAAACAGGAGATGAGATGGCGACACTTCACCTCCTCATCAACTGTCAAATGCCGCTGAAAAGCAGTCTACCACAGATTGCTTTTCTGAGGTGTGGCAAGGTCAGCCACACGTCTAAGCTTAGCCTAAAAAATAACAAGTCAGGGTGAAATTCACCCCAGGACACTTTTAGGCTGGTTACAACTGAAAATGTCCCTGCACACCTAGCAGCTATACAAAGAAATGACAACGACCCCAACCTATAACCGGCTTTTGCAGTAAGTTACGCACATCTCAAGGAAACACCAATTTCCCAGCAAACTTACCAGCCAGCCTGCAAAACAACCAAATTGGCTCGGTTTGCGTTAAAAGCAGAGGGTTTATTGGTACATGTTTGCACATATATGTGAAAGCCGCAGTGCCTTGCCTAGGCTCCTCTGTATACTGTGGTCCGAACTCCATAGTTTTAAGGGCCTCCACCTGAAGCACATATAACAGTGGATAAATTATGGGCAGGTTTGCCTGGAGCAGGGGCGGACTGACCATTTGGAAACTCGGGCACTGCCCGAGGGCCCGGGGTCAGTAGGGGGCCCCATGAGATGCCCCTGGTACCTTTTTCATAGACTTTTTTGAGTTTGGGCAAGGACACAGGGGCCCCATGATCCCCTATTGCCCGGGGGCCCCATGAGTTGTCAGTCCGCCCCTGGCCTGGAGGGAGCCCATTCCTCCTTTTAAAACACAGGGATGCACGGGACGCCCAACAAGAGCACAATGGCAGCTAAAGGCACCCAATGTGTCCTCAAGTAAGTGTGCTGGGAAATTTTCTGTTGTCTAATGTTGAAAGCCCTTCCATAAGCACCTTTCTGTAAAAGATAGTTATAGATTGGGTTGGTTGCCACTTATCTGCACAGCTTGCAGGCTGAACTTGGCATGGAGAAACATTGGAAGCCTTCAGCTGCCATTGTGCCTTTGCTCGGCGTCCCGTGCATCCACTATGCCTTTAAGGAAGAATAGGCACCCTTCAGGCAAACCTGCCATTAATATTTCCTACAAGGAGACTCAAAAACTATAGAGTTCGGATCACATAATACAGAGGAACTTTGGCGCGGCACTGTGTGACGTCACCACCCCATCCCACCTCTCCACCTTGTCCAGTCGGAGGCGTTACCCAGAAGACCTTGCTGCTTGTGCAGGGCCTTATGTGCAGCTACTGGACAAAAACTAGAGTCATTCAGAGGGTAGCCGGTGTCTTTTGAATTTAAATGTAGAATTTACAGTAAGCAGGAGTTAAATGCTTGAAAACAAATCCAATGCTCAGAGACTAGAGCACTCACCTTTGAAGCTGATAGGCAGGACATTTTCGTTTTGAAGTGATGATACCAGTTTTATTGGTTTGATTTGATCTGAACTGAACCCTACCAATACTGTTTAATTCAGGAGCACAGAGAACATTTGAAGTCCCAGTTCAAATTGGCTATTCACCCTCTCATGAGCATTCATGAATATTTAAAGCCACTGCGAAGATGGCTAACTCCAGGCAGCCGTGTAAAGGAGAGGGTGCACCAAGTGCAGGGACTGGAATGAAAAGTCAATGGACCGTGTTGGGTTGCACTTTGACCTGCTCAGTTTGTAGGAGAAGATCCTCAAACGACAGCACCAGCTTGTGTGATGCTGTTTTTAAACAATTCAAAAGCACCAGAACCACCATTTTGTAATATATACTGTATGTTATGTAAAGGACACCAAAGATGGGTCCTAGATGGATGCTATGTTGTGCCCATATTTGGGTCGTGATCCTTTTAAGGGGGATGGTTTCTGTTCAGTTGGTGTACTCAGTGGTTTTCAAACATGCAGGGTAAGGGGTTCCAGGACAGTCCAGTCACAGATGAGATGAATGACTTACAGTCCTCTCTGCATTAATAATTTCTTATTTGGGACCAATTTGGAGGTTCAAAGTGATATTCAGGTGGGAAAGAACCTCCACTCTTGATTACAGGGACTTTGGTCCTGAAAGGTTTAAACTTACCTCCAAGAAGCAGCATCTAAAGAAGCTCCTAGTGCAGGTGTGGACTAGTGTAGTGCCCTCCCAGTTAGTGTAGGATGCTAGATAAATGTATTTGGATCCTCTGTAATCAATGGAGAAGGGGGTGATTGTTTTAGCCTGCTCAGTGTTTCACAGGCTGCTGGACTGATTGCTTTCCCCTGCATTCTAGAATATTATAGAATTACAGTGGGAGGAAGAATGGGAGAATAGCCTGAATATTTATGGGAACCCAGCCAATCCCTGGAGAAGTGGGTCCAGTAGGTGGCTGGAGAGCCCATACATGTTCTGAAGTGTAGAGCAGAGGGAGACTTTGGATCCTGGGTTTAGCCCTGCCAGAGGAGTCCCCTGTCTGAGCGGCTCTGTCTCTTTGGGTAGTCTGCTGCAGATGCTGCTTGGAGGTCATCAAGATCCCAGCCATAGCCTAGTGTCAGGGATCCAGGTATGACCAGAGATGTGTGGACTGACACAGGGAAAAAGCAGGCTTCAAGTATGGTGAAATAATAATAAGATTTATTATTAGCTGCACAAAATAAACAAACGCAGTGCAAACAAAACCAAACCTTAACTAATACTAATATGTACAAGGCAGCAGGCAAAGGGTAGTCAGGTCACTTGCCGGGTTCGGTAACGGGGGTTCAGATCAGAATAGGGATGTCCAGAAGAGTAGTCAAACGAGCCAGGGGTCAGAGCAGGAGAAGTCAGCAGAGGTCAGGATCAGGCAGGGTCGGCAACAAATCAGATAGGCAGAAAAACAGGAACACAGGATACAAGGTACAGGGGCTCATGGAAAACAAACACCAAGGCACTGACTGCAGGTCTGGCCATTGCTTAAATACACCTCCTGCAATCAGCCTCAGGTGATGGCTTGACTGCAGGAGTGAGATTCTGGCGGCTGAGAGCACGTGCTGGCCAGCACTGGTACTGCAGCCCATAAGGCAGGTGAGCCCTAGCACCACCTGTGGTGATTCCATTCCTGACACCTAGGCTGGGAGGCTATTCCATAAAGTCTGGAGTCTCTCTTTTATGGTCTGGAGAAGTACACTGGAGGTTAGCAGGTGGAGGTTGGATGGAAGAGAATCCAGTAATAGGTGGTATTGTGAGTCTGCATTTCCCTTACTAAGAAGCACCGAGTGGATATCAGAAGGTGGCAGCTGATGAACCTATGGCCTTCTTAGTACCAATCTAAGGTTTGTGCCCCAGAGACTGCATGCAGTTCTACAAAGAATCGGGTCCTAAGCATTTTCCTAGCAAGTAGTAACTCTAGAAGTTCTCTGCCAGGATTGTGAGAAGAGTCCTCATTTATTTCAGTTATTGTGCAGTATCCCCCCAAATGACAACATATACCCCTAGACTGTTTATTTGAGCCGTGAGAGAGAGCAGAAAATACCTGACTGGCTGTGTGTGTGTACGTAAGTGAGGAAACAGGACCATTCAAAGTCAGCAGCTCCTTCGGGGCCGCTACAGTAGTAAGGAATTTGGAGAGGCGACACCTGTCTGCTGGAAGCTGCCAAAACAGCTCAGTCTGGACTTTTCTACCTGTGGTTAAAATCTTATGTGGCTGATGCTCTGTTACTATTACTTGTGCTGAAGATAGGCAGACTTTTGTTTACTCATTTTGATGGATTTAACTTATTTACATTAAAGCGGAGCTCCACCCAAAAAAGGGAAGTTCCACTTTAAGGACTCATCCTTAAGGATTGGCACCTTTTGGGAGCTGGGGGGGGGGGGGGGTCAGGTACCTGCTTTTGACAGGTACCCGCACCCACTATCACTCCAACTGCCTAGGCGATCAGAAGTGGACATTTCACCCCCACCACCACCCCCACAGTCTTCTGGGACACATGACAGGTCCCTGAAACTCTCCCATCCATCCATGCCTCTATGCTTTATTTTGTTGAGAAAACATTTTGAAAAACATCCCCTACCATTTCTGGCCGTGGCCATCTTGAGAAAGGGCAGATGATTCATGTATCATTTACTTCCTGGAATCCATCTGCCCTTAGCTCAGGCATAGGCTAAGCAGAGAACCTTCCCTCAACTCCTGAAGACTACTGGGATGTATGGCATCGCTTGCCTAGGCATAGAAACCAGGAAATAACTGAAGAAATGTAAAAAAAAAAGTTTAAAACAAATACATATGATATACCTTCCTATATATTTGCTAATGCTAGCAGCATAAGGATTAAAAATAGTCCATGTAGATTGAGAGAGTGAAGTTCCACTTTAAAGTAGAAGCTCACTAAGCAAGAGAATCACACAGAACACACCATCACAGTAACGTATTTAAGGCAAATTAATAGAAAAACCTTTTTTACACATATAAAGAATGAGAATATCATCTGCATGGGGCGGTAGCCAAAGTATGAACATGTAGCTGAGAAAAGAACCATGGATCCCACATGCAACAGAATGGTGCCCCATAATCACTTGCAAATCTTATTACTCAGTAAAGGAAGGATTCCCACTGGCTGGACTGGCCAGAGGTAAAAGAGTGAATGGCTGAAAGTCCATGCTCCAGAAACAAGCATGGGCTCCTTTGGTAACATGGTAAGTTGTTTGAAGGAATAATTGAGTGGATCAATTTACCTGGTGGATTAGTGAGCCAGGATGAACATTCGTTTGTTGCAGACTGACCTGACACTGGCTGTGCCAAACTGATCCACTTATCAGTCATCAAGCCTAACAATCAGGAAGACATACTGTAGACATGACTAGAGCACCAGAGATAGGTCATCCATATCCCCCCCTTTTAGCTATACTTAAATGAAAACATGACACCAATTTTGGAGTAAAATGGCCAACATGGCCTTTTATTAACAAACATTTTAACACATCAACCATTCCTTATAACAGAAACTTACAGAGTTGTTGTTGTTGGTCTTCCAAGGCACCCCCCAAAAATGATCTGAAATGCACCTGCGGACAACCATATTACACAAGGCCTCCAGCCGCAACCAACCAGCTCGGAGACAACCATACCGTCCGCAGTGCAGCACCACCACCTTCCAGTTAAACCTTGGTTAACTGGGAATGTCCCCGGGCACACCATACCAACGATGGGTCCCACACCATTATCTGTACCTCCAAGATAAGAACCGCCTCCAAAGACCAACAACCGCCCATGACCGAAATAACCCCCCTTTCCCCCTGAGAGGAACACAATACTCACTAAATAGGGAGGGCGGGAGGGAAGCTCTCTCACCAACGTCCAGCTCCGACTGACGCCCCCCCCACCAGGACACCCCACCCTAAGGTGCAGAAGAGCCCGCCCACGCTCTCCCTCTACCAACCAGCACCCCAGCTATACTTTTCAAACCCCCTGGCACTATACTTAACCCTTTCTATTCTTCCTTCCCACTCTAGGCCTAGTCATGCCTGCCCTGCGCTAATTTTCTTTTCTTTTCCGCTACAGGCATTTCTGGTTTTAATGTCTGCCGCATACGTCTCCCCATCAGTAGTCCTATCCATTCATCAGGCTTTTTCAGCCAGGGCTCTGTGGAATCTTGGGGATCATGTAGAGCATGGGTCTCCAGACCAGGGGCGGACTGACAACTCATGGGGCCCCCGGGCAATAGGGGATCATGGGGCCCCTGTGTCCTTGCCCAAACTCAAAAAAGCCTATGAAAAAGGTACCAGGGGCATCTCATGGGGCCCCCTACTGGCCCCGGGCCCTCGGGCAGTGTTCAAGTTTTCAAATGGTCAGTCCGCCCCTGGTCCAGACTTTGCAGTATGACGGCCACATAGTGTATTTTAAAAAATATTCAAGGCCCTAAAAATCAGTTTTATTAAATAACAACTCAAATTTAAATTAATAAATATGTTTTATTTAGAATTTTTTTTGTAATAGGCACAATAAGTTTTAGACCAACAGAAAAAACTGTAGTAAAACAAAAGCAAAAAATTTCAAATAAACTTCAGCCCATCAGAGCCCCTCCTTATATTACAGTCCCCATCAAAACCTCCTTACATGTGTCCCCATCAAAATCCCCTCTTGCATCAGAGTCTCTATCAGAGCCCTCTTACATCAGAGTTCTTATGAAAGTCCCCCTTACATCAGAGTCCCTATCAAAGTTCCCTACAGTACATCAGAGTCTCATCAAAGTCCCCCCTTACATAAAAGACCCCATCAGAGTACCCCCTTACATGAGAGTTATCATCAGAGTCCCCCCTTACATCAGGGTTCCCATCACAGTCCTCTCTCACATTAGAGCCCCCTCACATCAGTGTTCCTATGAAAGTCACCCATATATTGGCGTCCCCCTTACACCAGAGTCCCCTCTTACATCAGGGGTCTGGATAAAATCTTGCAGCATGATGGACTAGGCCCGCTGGATGTAGTTTAAAGATATCTCCTGAAGGATGTAGTTTGTAGACCCTTGCTCAAGGGTTCCTAACAAAGTCCCCCTTACATTGGAGTTACCCTTACATCAGTGACCTCACCAGAGTCCCCTCTTACAACAGAGATCCAGATAAAACCATGCAGAATGTCGGATTGGGCCTGCAGGATGTAGTTTGGAGATTTGTCCCACAGGACACAGTTTGGAGACCCCTAGAGGTAGTTCAAGATTGCTTTTTGAGCAGGGAGCAATTTCTACCTACCAGGTGGGTTACCACTGAGACCACTGATCTTTTTACCTACCTGTAAGGGGGGCATCCCTCCTACTTGCCACCACTCCAATATACCATGAGCTGTGGATATAGCAAGAATATACACTCAATGGCCACTCTATTAGGTACACCTTGCTAGTACCAGGTTGGACCCCCTTTTGACCTCAGAACTGCCTTCATTCTTCACAGCATAGATTCAACGAGGTGTTGGAAACATTCCTCAGAGATTCTGGTCCATATTGACATGATAGCATCACGCAGTTGCTGCAGATTTGTTGGCTGCACATCCATGATGCGATTCTCCCGTTCCACCACATCCCAAAGGTGCTCTATTGGATGGAGATCTGGTGACTGTAGAGACCATTGGAGTACAGTGAGCTCATTGTCATGTTCAGGAAACCAGTTGGAGATGATTTGATCTTTGTGACGCGGCGCATTATCCTGCTGGAAGGAGCCATCAGAAGATGGGGACACTGGAGTCAGAGGGATGGACATGGTCAGCAACAATACTCAGGTAGGCCGTGGTGTTTAAATGATGCTCAATTGGTAGCAAGGGGCCCAAAATGTGCCAAGAAAATCTCCCCCACACCATTACACCACCACCACCAGCCTGAACCGTAGGAAGGTTAGATCCATGCTTTCATGTTGTTTACACCAAATTCTGACCCCATAATCTGAATGTATCTGCTTCAAGGTTCAACGTGCTGTGCATTCAGAAATGGTATTCTACATACCTTGGTTGTAACTAGTGGTTATTTGAGTTACCTTGTTGCCTTTCTGTCATCTCAAACCAGTCTGCCCTTCTCCTTTGACATCAACAAGGCATTTTCATCCACACAACTACCGCTCGCTGGATATTTTCTCTTTTTCAAACCATTCTCTGGAAACCCTAGAGATGGTTGTGCGTGAAAATCCCAGTAGATCAGCAGTTTTTGAAAAACTCAGACCACCCTGTCTAGCAAGAACAACCATGCCACAATCAAGGTCACTTAAATCCCCTTTCTTCCATATTCTGATGCTCTGTTTGAACTTCAGCAAGTCGCCTTTACCACATCTAGATGCCTAAATGCATTGAGTTGCTGTCATGTGATTGGCTGATTAGCAATTTGTGTTACCAAGCAGTTGAACAGGTGAACCTAATAAAGTGGCCAGTAAGTGTATATAGTAATTGGAACCAGTTCCCTGCTACCAGAAATCTATGTCAAGGGTTCCTCCATGTTAAAAAGGTTGGGCTACAGCAGTGGTTCTCAACCTTTCTAATGCCGCGACCCCTTAATACAGTTCCTCATGTTGTGGTGACCCCCAACCATAAAATTATTTTCATTGCTACTTCATAACTGTAATTTTGCAGTGGGAGGAGTAGTGCCATGTCATTGGTGTCAGTGGAAGGAGTAGTGCCCCATCACTGATGTCAGTGGGAGGAATAGTGCCCCATCGTTGGTGTCAGTGGGAGGAGTAGTGCCCCATCGTTGGTGTCAGTGGGAGGAGTAGTGCCCCATCGTTGGTGTCAGTGGGAGGAGTAGTGCCCCATCGTTGGTGTCAGTGGGAGGAGTAGTGCCCCATCGTTGGTGTCAGTGGGAGGAGTAGTGCCCCATCGTTGGTGTCAGTGGGAGGAGTAGTGCCCCATCGTTGGTGTCAGTGGGAGGAGTAGTGCCCCATCGTTGGTGTCAGTGGGAGGAGTAGTGCCCCATCGTTGGTGTCAGTGGGAGGAGTAGTGCCCCATCGTTGGTGTCAGTGGGAGGAGTAGTGCCCCATCGTTGGTGTCAGTGGGAGGAGTAGTGCCCCATCGTTGGTGTCAGTGGGAGGAGTAGTGCCCCATCGTTGGTGTCAGTGGGAGGAGTAGTGCCCCATCGTTGGTGTCAGTGGGAGGAGTAGTGCCCCATCGTTGGTGTCAGTGGGGGGAGTAGTGCCCCATCGTTGGTGTCAGTGGGGGGAGTAGTGCTCCATCACTGGTGTCAGTGGGGGGAGTAGTGCCCCATCACTGGTGTCAGTGGGAGGAGTAGTGCTCCATCACTGGTGTCAGTGGGAGGAATAGTGCCACATCATTGGTGTCAGTGGGAGGAATAGTGCCCCATCATTGGTGTCAGTGGGGGGAATAGTGTCCCATCATTGGTGTCAGTGGGAGGAATAGTGCCCCATCATTGGTGTCAGTGGGAGGAATAGTGCCCCATCATTGGTGTCAGTGGGGGGAGTAGTGCCCCATCATTGGTGTCAGTGGGGGGAGTAGTGCCCCATCATTGGTGTCAGTGGGGGGAGTAGTGCCCCATCACTGGTGTCAGTGGGGGGAGTAGTGCCCCATCACTGGTGTCAGTGGGAGGAATAGTGCCCCATCACTGGTGTCAGTGGGAGGAATAGTGCCACATCACTGGTGTCAGTGGGAGGAATAGTGCCACATCACTGGTGTCAGTGGGAGGAATAGTGCCACATCACTGGTGTCAGTGGGAGGAATAGTGCCACATCATTGGTGTCAGTGGGAGGAATAGTGCCCCATCATTGGTGTCAGTGGGAGGAATAGTGCCCCATCATTGATGTCAGTGTGGTGGAGGGGAGAATAGTGCCCCATCATTGGGGTCAGGGGGGGGGGGGAAATAGTGTCCCATCGTTGGTGTCAGTGGGGGGAGGAATAGTGCCCCATCATTGGTGTCAGTGGGAGGAATAGTGCCCCATCATTGATGTCAGTGGGAGGAATAGTGCCCCATCATTGATGTCAGTGTGGTGGAGGGGAGAATAGTGCCCCATCATTGGGGTCAGGGGGGGGGGGAAATAGTGCCCCATCGTTGGTGTCAGTGGGGGGAGGAATACTGCCCCATCGTTGGTGTCAGTGGGGGGAGGAATACTGCCCCATCGTTGGTGTCAGTGGGGGGAGGAATACTGCCCCATCGTTGGTGTCAGTGGGGGGAGGATTACTGCCCCATCGTTGGTGTCAGTGGGGGGAGGAATAGTGCCCCATCGTTGGTATTAGTGACACAAATGATGGGGCACTATTCCTCCCACTGACACCAATGATACTTACCTTGCTGACCCCTGCTCCAGCCTGGGCTCGCTCTCTCACTTACCTGTCAGCTGTCTTCCTTCTCTGGCCGCTCTCCTCTTCACTCGCTCCCTCGGTCTTCTTTGATGTACGCGCGCTGCCGCTTGGCTCCTCCTCTCCAAGCTCCACCTCCTCGCCGGTGATTGGCCGCCTGTGTGCCTCTCCTGAGCTACAGTTCCGGCGGCCAATCAGCGGCGAGGAGGCGGAGCTGCTGAGCGATCCCGGAGGTGTGGCCGGGTGACAGCAGCGTATCATCCCGCCCACACATCGCCGGAGACTGCAGCGGTGTCTCGGTTCCTAAGACCATCGGAAATATGTGTTTTCCGATGGTCTTAGGCGACCCCTGGGAAATGGTCGTTCGACCCCCAAAGGGGTCGCGACCCCCAGGTTGAGAACCGCTGGGCTACAGGAAATTGCAAAAAATTAACATAGCATTTCACAGCTCTCCTTTGGATATGTACTGAACTGTAAATCTTTCAGGTGAGACATATCTCATTTATGTAAATGATTTATATAAAAATTTCAAGTAATATACAGATGATTTATATACACACACTAGAGATGAGCGAATCGAAGTATCCGAAGTGGAATTCGAGTCGAATATCGGAAAAATTTCGATTCGTGCCGAATCCGAAAAATAGCCTAATTCGGACGCGCGAATCGAAATTTTTCAGAAAATGGCGGCTGACATGTGCGGCGACGGAGCGGGGATGTCTGGGAAGGCGCGCAGACAAGGCGCGCTGACCCATAATGCATTCCTCAACTACATGTGATCGCATCAGCCAATCAGCAGCCAGCCAGCCAGCACTGTGTAATGGTCGAGCTATAAATAGCGGCCATTTTGGAATTCTTCATTTGCCTGCAGTTATTGAACAGAGGCAGACCGCTCTGTACTAGGGACAGGGACAGAGTTAGGGCCACAGAAACGATAATTGGGGACAGAGAAAAGTTACTTAGGGACAGAGAACCATTACTCAGGGACACAGACTTGTTAATGAGGGCCACAGAATCGTTATTTAGGGACAAAGAAACGCTAGTTAGGGCCACAGAATTCATAATCAGGGACAGACAGAATTGTTACTCAGTGCCAGAGAATTGTTACTTAGGGCCACAGAAACGTTATTAGGGCCACAGACTTGTTACTCAGGGACAGACAGAATTGTTACTGAGTGCCAGAGAATTGTTACTCAGGGACAGACAGAATTGTTACTGAGTGCCAGAGAATTGTTACTTAGGGCCACAGAAACTTTACTTAGGGCCACAGAATTTTTACTCAGGGACAGACAGAATTGTTACTGAGTGCCAGAGAATTGTTACTCAGGGACAGACAGAATTGTTACTGAGTGCCAGAGAATTGTTACTCAGGGCCCCAGAAACTTTACTTAGGGCCACAGAATTTTTACTCAGGGACAGACAGAATTGTTACTGAGTGCCAGAGAATTGTTACTCAGGGACAGACAGAATTGTTACTGAGTGCCAGAGAATTGTTACTTAGGGCCACAGAAACTTTACTTAGGGCCACAGAATTGTTACTCGCACAGACACAGAATTGTTACTCGCACAGACACAGAACTGTTACTGAGGGCCACAGAACTGTTACTTAGGGCCACAGAATTGTTACTCGCACAGACACAGAATTGTTACTCAGGGCCACAGAACTGTTACTTAGGGACAAAGAAACGCTAGTTAGGGCCACAGAATTCATACTCAGGGACAGACAGAATTGTTACGGAGTGCCAGAGAATTGTTACTCTGGGCCACAGAAACTTTACTTAGGGCCACAGAATTTTTACTCAGGGACAGACAGAATTGTTACTGAGTGCCAGAGAATTGTTACTCAGGGACAGACAGAATTGTTACGGAGTGCCAGAGAATTGTTACTCAGGGCCACAGAAACTTTACTTAGGGCCACAGAATTTTTACTCAGGGACAGACAGAATTGTTACTGAGTGCCAGAGAATTGTTACTCAGGGACAGACAGAATTGTTACTGAGTGCCAGAGAATTGTTACTTAGGGCCACAGAAACTTTACTTAGGGCCACAGAATTGTTACTCGCACAGACACAGAATTGTTACTCGCACAGACACAGAACTGTTACTGAGGGCCACAGAAACTTTACTTAGGGCCACAGAATTGTTACTCGCACAGACACAGAATTGTTACTCGCACAGACACAGAACTGTTACTGAGGGCCACAGAACTGTTACATAGGGCCACAGAATTGTTACTCGCACAGACACAGAATTGTTACTCAGGGCCACAGAACTGTTACTTAGGGACAAAGAAACGCTAGTTAGGGCCACGGAATTCATACTCAGGGACAGACAGAATTGTTACGGAGTGCCAGAGAATTGTTACTCAGGGCCACAGAAACTTTACTTAGGGCCACAGAATTTTTACTCAGGGACAGACAGAATTGTTACTGAGTGCCAGAGAATTGTTACTCAGGGACAGACAGAATTGTTACGGAGTGCCAGAGAATTGTTACTTAGGGCCACAGAAACTTTACTTAGGGCCACAGAATTGTTACTCGCACAGACACAGAATTGTTACTCGCACAGACACAGAACTGTTACTGAGGGCCACAGAAACTTTACTTAGGGCCACAGAATTGTTACTCGCACAGACACAGAATTGTTACTCGCACAGACACAGAACTGTTACTGAGGGCCACAGAACTGTTACTTAGGGCCACAGAATTGTTACTCGCACAGACACAGAATTGTTACTCAGGGCCACAGAACTGTTACTTAGGGACAAAGAAACGCTAGTTAGGGCCACAGAATTCATACTCAGGGACAGACAGAATTGTTACGGAGTGCCAGAGAATTGTTACTCTGGGCCACAGAAACTTTACTTAGGGCCACAGAATTTTTACTCAGGGACAGACAGAATTGTTACTGAGTGCCAGAGAATTGTTACTCAGGGACAGACAGAATTGTTACGGAGTGCCAGAGAATTGTTACTCAGGGCCACAGAAACTTTACTTAGGGCCACAGAATTTTTACTCAGGGACAGACAGAATTGTTACTGAGTGCCAGAGAATTGTTACTCAGGGACAGACAGAATTGTTACTGAGTGCCAGAGAATTGTTACTTAGGGCCACAGAAACTTTACTTAGGGCCACAGAATTGTTACTCGCACAGACACAGAATTGTTACTCGCACAGACACAGAACTGTTACTGAGGGCCACAGAAACTTTACTTAGGGCCACAGAATTGTTACTCGCACAGACACAGAATTGTTACTCGCACAGACACAGAACTGTTACTGAGGGCCACAGAACTGTTACATAGGGCCACAGAATTGTTACTCGCACAGACACAGAATTGTTACTCAGGGCCACAGAACTGTTACTTAGGGACAAAGAAACGCTAGTTAGGGCCACGGAATTCATACTCAGGGACAGACAGAATTGTTACGGAGTGCCAGAGAATTGTTACTCAGGGCCACAGAAACTTTACTTAGGGCCACAGAATTTTTACTCAGGGACAGACAGAATTGTTACTGAGTGCCAGAGAATTGTTACTCAGGGACAGACAGAATTGTTACGGAGTGCCAGAGAATTGTTACTTAGGGCCACAGAAACTTTACTTAGGGCCACAGAATTGTTACTCGCACAGACACAGAATTGTTACTCGCACAGACACAGAACTGTTACTGAGGGCCACAGAAACTTTACTTAGGGCCACAGAATTGTTACTCGCACAGACACAGAATTGTTACTCGCACAGACACAGAACTGTTACTGAGGGCCACAGAACTGTTACTTAGGGCCACAGAATTGTTACTCGCACAGACACAGAATTGTTACTCAGGGCCACAGAACTGTTACTTAGGGACAAAGAAACGCTAGTTAGGGCCACGGAATTCATACTCAGGGACAGACAGAATTGTTACGGAGTGCCAGAGAATTGTTACTCAGGGCCACAGAAACTTTACTTAGGGCCACAGAATTTTTACTCAGGGACAGACAGAATTGTTACTGAGTGCCAGAGAATTGTTACTCAAGGACAGACAGAATTGTTACGGAGTGCCAGAGAATTGTTACTTAGGGCCACAGAAACTTTACTTAGGGCCACAGAATTGTTACTCGCACAGACACAGAATTGTTACTCGCACAGACACAGAACTGTTACTGAGGGCCACAGAAACTTTACTTAGGGCCACAGAATTGTTACTCGCACAGACACAGAATTGTTACTCGCACAGACACAGAACTGTTACTGAGGGCCACAGAACTGTTACTTAGGGCCACAGAATTGTTACTTGCACAGACACAGAATTGTTACTCAGGGCCACAGAACTGTTACTTAGGGACAAAGAAACGCTAGTTAGGGCCACAGAATTTTTACTCAGGGACAGACAGAATTGTTACTGAGTGCCAGAGAATTGTTACTCAGGGACAGACAGAATTGTTACGGAGTGCCAGAGAATTGTTACTCAGGGACAGACAGAATTGTTACTGAGTGCCAGAGAATTGTTACTTAGAGCCACAGAAACTTTAATTAGGGCCACAGAATTTTTACTCAGGGACAGACAGAATTGTTACTGAGTGCCAGAGAATTGTTACTCAGGGACAGACAGAATTGTTACCGAGTGCCAGAGAATTGTTACTCAGGGACAGACAGAATTGTTACTGAGTGCCAGAGAATTGTTACTTAGGGCCACAGAAACTTTAATTAGGGCCACAGAATTTTTACTCAGGGACAGACAGAATTGTTACTGAGTGCCAGAGAATTGTTACTCAGGGACAGACAGAATTGTTACGGAGTGCCAGAGAATTGTTACTCAGGGCCACAGAAACTTTACTTAGGGCCAGAGAATTTTTACTCAGGGACAGACAGAATTGTTACTGAGTGCCAGAGAATTGTTACTCAGGGACAGACAGAATTGTTACTGAGTGCCAGATAATTGTTACTCAGGGCCCCAGAAACTTTACTTAGGGCCACAGAATTTTTACTCAGGGACAGACAGAATTGTTACTGAGTGCCAGAGAATTGTTACTCAGGGACAGACAGAATTGTTACTGAGTGCCAGAGAATTGTTACTTAGGGCCACAGAAACTTTACTTAGGGCCACAGAATTGTTACTCGCACAGACACAGAATTGTTACTCGCACAGACACAGAATTGTTACTGAAGGCCACAGAACTGTTACTTAGGGCCACAGAATTGTTACTCGCACAGACACAGAATTGTTACTCGCACAGACACAGAACTGTTACTGAGGGCCACAGAACTGTTACTTAGGGCCACAGAATTGTTACTCGCACAGACACAGAATTGTTACACAGGGACACAGAACTGTTACTGAGGGCCACAGAACTGTTACTTAGGGCCACAGAATTGTTACTCGCACAGACACAGAATTGTTACTCGCACAGACACAGAATTGTTACTGAGGGCCACAGAACTGTTACTTGGGGCCACAGAAACGTTAATCAGGGACACAGAATTGTTACTGAGGGCCACAGAACTGTTACTTAGGGCCACAGAATTGTTACTCGCACAGACACAGAATTGTTACACAGGGACACAGAACTGTTACTGAGGGCCACAGAACCGTTACTTAGGGCCACAGAATTGTTACTCGCACAGACACAGAATTGTTACTCGCACAGACACAGAATTGTTACTCAGGGCCACAGAACTGTTACTGAGGGCCACAGAACTGTTACTTAGGGCCACAGAATTGTTACTCGCACAGACACAGAATTCTTACTCGCACAGACACAGAATTGTTACTCAGGGAAACAGAACTGTTACTGAGGGCCACAGAACTGTTACTTAGGGCCACAGAATTGTTTCTCGCACAGACACAGAATTGTTACTCGCACAGACACAGAATTGTTACTGAGGGCCACAGAACTGTTACTTGGGGCCACAGAAACGTTAATCAGGGACACAGAATTGTTACTGAGGGCCACAGAACTGTTACTTAGGGCCACAGAATTGTTACTCGCACAGACACAGAATTGTTACTCAGGGACACAGAATTGTTACTCAGGGACACAGAATCGTTTAATTAAAGAGTATGTCAGACAACATGCAGAGGAGTGGCAGAGGAGGCAATGTTTTAGGAGCGAGCAGACGTGGCAGCAGAGGAAGGGGTCGAGGCAGCACTATTCGCAGCCAGAGGCCAGTGCTCCCGGTGTCATCCAGCGGTCGTGTCTCCACCGACAACCCTGCCGTCGTCGATTGGTTGGCTCGGTCGTCTTCCTCTTCCCAGGTCACCTCTGACACCTACAGCCAACGGTCGGTGGGTACGTCAGACACAACCGTTAGTTGGCATGGCCCGGGACCAAGCCCACTGAAATCACGTGTCCTCTACCTGCCCCTGTCCTTTGGTGTTCCCTCACCAAGCGAAGTATCGCATGCTGTGGGCTCAGCCCCACTGTACAGTGAGGAAGAGCTAACAGAGGGCGGTCAGGAACGGGGGGAGACATCCGCCTTTTCAGCAGCCAGGCGAAGAAGTAGTGGCGAGGAGAGTGGCTCGGTAGCCGGTCTAGAGACAGGTCTGTCTCCTGACCCAGACGCAGCCGAGGGGGCTAGTAGTGAGGCGGAGACCCTACTTGATGATGAGGAGGTTGATCGCACTTGGCAGCCTCGTCGTCATCAGGCAATTTCTTCCGCATCATCAGGAGAAGAGGGTGGCAGCTTGGCAGCGAGCAAAACAGTCGGTGGGTTGCCCAGGAGACAGCAGCAGGGTCGCAGCAGTGTCAGTGGAGCCAAACGGCCACGGAGTAGAGCACCAGCTCCACTGCAGCCTACCACCACGGCCAGTAGTGGTGCCGGTGTGCACGGAGGAAGCAGCAGTCAGCCAGTGAGGAGTATCGGGGGCAAAGTTTCCTACTCGGCGGTGTGGCAATTTTTCGTCAAGCCGCCCGAGGAAGTAAACGTAGCCGTATGTCGACTATGTGGCCAGAAAGTCAAGCGTGGCCAGGGGGCCCATGTTGGGACTACAGCGTTGCGGCAGCATATACAGCGTCGCCATTTGGTGGCCTGGGAAAACCGTGATAAAGATACGGCGGTTCTGCCCGCCCCAGCCCCCGCTCCATCACCCGCTCCGTTACTTGCTCCGTCACCCGACGTCAATCGCCCTCCATCAGCCAGTCAAGGCTCCAACACCTCTGCTGAGGGGAGTTGTCGCTCGTTGGCATCTTCCGCTCGTTCAGATGCTCCTTCTCCTGCTACTCCTCTTCACGGATTCCGTCAGCAGTCTTTCTTGGAATCCGTTTCCAAGAGACAACAGTTTGCGAGCACGCACCCGACGGTGCAAAAGCTGAACGTCCTCCTGTCCAAGTTGCTGGTGCTGCAGTCCCTCCCTTTCCAAGTGGTGGACTCAGCACCTTTCAGAGAAATGATGGCTTGTGCCGCGCCGCGGTGGAGAGTGCCAAGCCGTCATTTCTTCGCCAAAAAGGCAGTGCCAGCCCTGCATTCACATGTAGAAGACATGGTGGGCCAGTCTTTGAGCATGTCGGTCTCTGCCAAAGTGCACGGCAGCGCCGACGTGTGGAGCTGTAACTATGGTCAGGGACAGTACATGTCATTTACGGCCCACTGGGTGAATGTGGTGCCGTCACAGCCGCACCAGCAACTTGGACAGGTCACGCCGCTTTTGCCTCCACGTTTGCACGTCCTTGGTCCGGCAAAGATGTCCGCCTCTACCACCTCTTCTTCCGCCGTGTCCTCAGCCGCCACCCCCGTGCCAAGTCCCATTACCCGACCGGCATATCACATGTGCAGGGCGCAACGGTGTCACGCTGTTCTGCACCTGGTATGCCTTGGCGAACGTAGTCACACAGGGGAGGAACTTCTGAGTGTAATGAACAGAGAAATCGACAGATGGCTGTCTCCGCGCAAACTGAAAATCGGAACCATGTTGACCGACAACGGAAAGAACATGGTGTCTGCTCTGCGTCAAGGAAGGTTGTGCCATGCGCCATGCATGGCTCACGTGTTCAATCTGGTTGTCAAGCGGTTCTTAAAATCCACCATCCCACTGCAAGACATCCTTAAAATGTCACGTAAACTTTGCATGCATTTCAGCCATTCCTACACCGCAAAGCACACCCTCCTTGAGCTGCAGCGGCAGAACGGAATTCCACAGCATCGCCTGATCTGCGACGTTGCAACAAGGTGGAATTCAACCCTACACATGTTAGACCGCCTTTACGAACAGCGAAAGGCCATCACCGATTTCCTGATGTTACAAGCGGATAAAGGTACTCCCCTGTGTAACTTCGATGTCAGCCATTGGCAGGTCATGCGTGACACCTGCCGCTTGCTCAGGCCCTTTGAGGAGGCCACGCTATTCGTGAGTCGGCAGGACTATGGGATGAACGACGTCATTCCTCTGTTGCACGTCCTTGAACAAATGCTGTTAACAATGGCTGGTCAGGGTGCGGTAGACGTGGCGCACAGATCTCAACGCCACATGACCCCTGTGGGGGCAGGACAGGAAGAAGAGGAGGAGGTAGAGGAGGACATTTGTGCTCAGGAATTATTGAGTGAAATGGGTGGTTTTTCCACTCAGCGGACAGGAGTGGAGGAGCAGGAGCATCTGGTAGAGGAGGAGGAGGAGGAGACAGAGGACCCAGACGCACCGTGGCAGTATGCTGTGGAGATGGAGGCAGGGAGTCCCTCGCATTCCTTGGCACAAATGGCCCATAGCATGCTCGGTTGCTTGCGTAGCGACAGCCGAATAATAACCATCAGACAGAGGGATGACTTTTGGCTGTCCACCTTGTTGGACCCTCGCTACCGTTCCAAAATGGTGGCCTTTTTCACACCTGCTGAGAGGGAGGCCAAAATAACGTACTATAAAAACCACCTATGTAGTCAGTTGGTCTCTGCCTTTGTGCGCCAACGTCCATCCTCAGACACTGTGGGCCCTGTGCGCTCGCGTTCCGCTGCCATGGCAGCAGGGGAGGGGTGGGGTGGTAGGAGCAGTGGCAGCTCCACCAGCAGCGGCTGCCTCAGTCTGCAGTCGATGATGAGTAGCTTTCTTCACCAGCGCAGTGAGGAAACTACTAACCAGCCGCAGCAGCAGCAGCAGCATCAGGTGGACCTGGAGCAGGACCTCAAACAACAGGCTTGGGCCTACTTGGACAGCACCCTGCCAACCGAGGTAGACAATCCCCTTGACTACTGGGCAACGAAACTTGACCTTTGGCCCCAACTAGCTGAATTTGCCCTTGAAAGGCTGTCATGCCCGGCCAGTAGCGTGGCATCGGAGCGCGTGTTTAGTGCGGCAGGAGGTATTGTAACTCCGCGGAGGACACGACTGTCCACCCAAAGTGTGGAGAGACTCACGTTTGTGAAAATGAATCAGGCGTGGATTAGTCTGGATTTCAAACCACCAGTTCCTGACACAACTGACTAAATCCGCCATGAATCATGCCTCAAACATGTGCCACTTTGAGGTCTCCTCACACACTGCTGGTGTGTTGAATTTTTTGACATAGGGTGCTGGCAGATTATGGGCCTCCTATAGCTGCTGCCAGGCCCCTAATCTGCCATAGGCCCCTATATACCGCTTCCTCATGCTGCTGCCAGGTCCAGAGTCTGTCATGGGTCCCTGTACGGCCTCCCATTGCTGCTGTCTCCATCGCCACACTCTGCCATGTGCCACTTTCAGGTCTCCTCACACACTGCTGGTGTGTAGAATTTTTTGACATAGGGTGCTGGCAGATTATGGGCCTCCCATAGCTGCTGCCAGGCCCCTAATCTGCCATAGGCCCCTATATACCGCCTCCTCATGCTGCTGCCAGGTCCACAGTGTCTCATGCCATGTGCCACTTTCAGGTCTCCTCACACTGCTGGTGTGTTGAATTTTTTGACATAGGGTGCTGGCAGATTATGGGCCTCCTATAGCTGCTGCCAGGCCCCTAATCTGCCATAGGCCCCTATATACCGCTTCCTCATGCTGCTGCCAGGTCCAGAGTCTGTCATGGGTCCCTGTACGGCCTCCCATTGCTGCTGTCTCCATCGCCACACTCTGCCATGTGCCACTTTCAGGTCTCCTCACACACTGCTGGTGTGTAGAATTTTTTGACATAGGGTGCTGGCAGATTATGGGCCTCCCATAGCTGCTGCCAGGCCCCTAATCTGCCATAGGCCCCTATATACCGCCTCCTCATGCTGCTGCCAGGTCCACAGTGTCTCATGCCATGTGCCACTTTCAGGTCTCCTCACACTGCTGGTGTGTTGAATTTTTTGACATAGGGTGCTGGCAGATTATGGGCCTCCTATAGCTGCTGCCAGGCCCCTAATCTGCCATAGGCCCCTATATACCGCTTCCTCATGCTGCTGCCAGGTCCAGAGTCTGTCATGGGTCCCTGTACGGCCTCCCATTGCTGCTGTCTCCATCGCCACACTCTGCCATGTGCCACTTTCAGGTCTCCTCACACACTGCTGGTGTGTAGAATTTTTTGACATAGGGTGCTGGCAGATTACGGGCCTCCCATAGCTGCTGCCAGGCCCCTAATCTGCCATAGGCCCCTATATACCGCCTCCTCATGCTGCTGCCAGGTCCAGAGTCTCTCATGGGTCCCTGTACGGCCTCCCATTGCTGCTGTCTCCATCGCCACACTCTGCCATGTGCCACTTTCAGGTCTCCTCACACTGCTGGTGGGTTCCATTTTTTGTCATAGGGTGCTGGCAGATTACGGGCCTCCCATAGCTGCTGCCAGGCCCCTAATCTGCCATGGGCCCCTATATACCGCCTCCTCATGCTGCTGCCAAGTCCAGAGTCTCTCATGGGTCCCTGTACGGCCTCCCATTGCTGCTGTCTCCATCGCCACACTCTGCCATGTGCCACTTTCAGGTCTCCTCACACTGCTGGTGTATTCCATTTTTTGTCATAGGGTGCTGGCAGATTACGGGCCTCCCATAGCTGCTGCCAGGCCCCTAATCTGCCATGGGCCCCTATACCGCCTCCTCATGCTGCTGCCAGGTCCAGAGTCTGTCATGGGTCCCTGTACGGCCTCCCATTGCTGCTGTCTCCATCGCCACACTCTGCCATGTGCCACTTTCAGGTCTCCTCACACTGCTGGTGGGTTCCATTTTTTGTCATAGGGTGCTGGCAGATTACGGGCCTCCCATAGCTGCTGCCAGGCCCCTAATCTGCCATGGGCCCCTATACCGCCTCCTCATGCTGCTGCCAAGTCCAGAGTCTCTCATGGGTCCCTGTACGGCCTCCCATTGCTGCTGTCTCCATCGCCACACTCTGCCATGTGCCACTTTCAGGTCTCCTCACACTGCTGGTGTATTCCATTTTTTGTCATAGGGTGCTGGCAGATTACGGGCCTCCCATAGCTGCTGCCAGGCCCCTAATCTGCCATGGGCCCCTATACCGCCTCCTCATGCTGCTGCCAGGTCCAGAGTCTCTCATGGGTCCCTGTACGGCCTCCCATTGCTGCTGTCTCCATCGCCACACTCTGCCATGTGCCACTTTCAGGTCTCCTCACACTGCTGGTGGGTTCCATTTTTTGTCATAGGGTGCTGGCAGATTACGGGCCACCCATAGCTGCTGCCAGGCCCCTAATCTGCCATGGGCCCCCGTACCGACTCCTCATGCTGCTGCCAGGCCCGTAATCTGTCATGGGCCCCTGTTGTCGCTTGTTGGCATATTCCGCTCGTTCAGATGCTCCTTCTCCTGCTACTCCTCTTCACGGATTCCGTCAGCAGTCTTTCTTGGAATCCGTTTCCAAGAGACAACAGTTTGCGAGCACGCACCAGACGGTGCAGAAACTGAACGTCCTCCTGTCCAAGTTGCTGCTGCCAGGCTCGTAATCTGTCATGCGCCCCTGTACCGCCTCCTCATGCTGCTGCCAGGTCCAGAGTGTGTCATGGGCCCCCGTACCGACTCCAAATGCTGCTGCCAGGCCCGTAATCTGTCATGGGCCCCTGTACCGCCTCCCCATGCTGCTGCCAGGTCCAGATTGTGTCATGGGTCCCTGTACGGCCTCCCATTGCTGCTGCCAGGCCTGTAATCTGCCATGGGCCCCCGTACCGACTCCTCATGCTGCTGCCAGGCCCGTAATCTGCCATGGGCCCCTGTACCGCCTCCTCATGCTGCTGCCAGGTCCAGAGTGTGTCATGGGTCCCTGTACGGCCTCCCATTGCTGCTGTCTCTATTGCCACACTCTGCCATGTGCCACTTTCAGGTCTCCTCACACTGCTGGTGGTTTCCATTTTTGTCATAGGGTGCTGTATGGCCTCCCATTGCTGCTGCCTCCACCGCCACACTGTGGCTCCACACTCTGGTTTTGGTCCCGTGACTGGCCAAATGAGTGAAGTGTGCGGTGATTCTAAGATCGACGGCACTCATCTGCATGTCATACTGCCTGACAGTATTATTTCTCTTCCCCAGCAGACTCCAAGGGCATTTAAATTAAAGGTACAGTGTTCAGCACTAATATTAAGTCTCTCTGAAGCCTAGAAACACCCTTTTTTAAGTTAAATTCACAGCGAATATATTCGACTCGAATCGAAATTTTTCTACGAATTCGCCGAATCAGTCGAATCGAATTTTTGAATACTTCGCTCATCTCTAACACACACCATTGACTGACTATTCTACGACTCCTTTGGATATTAGGAGATGCATCAAGTATAACACAAATTATGGCTTCCCTTCTGCCTCTTTTGCTTCCCAGAGCTGCTGTCAATCATCCCGACCCATAGATAGCGCAGCACATTAGCGTAGAAGGACCTCAAGGGCTGCTAATCTGCATACTATTGGCTTTTTCAAAGTCAGAAAAAAATACAAAAATACAAAATATATTTAGGCAATGGGATTTTAAGAGCTTCTACACTGCAGTCTGTACACAAATAATTGGCTAGATTGAAGTCCCTCTTCCACTTCTTTGGTAATTCAGCACCCTGGAGAGCTTCTAATATGCGGCACATTCAATGAATTCTGTTCAATGTGTAATACAGCTTTGCTGAGCAACGAGGCCGGTACACTCCACTGCTGGAAATCACTTGTCCAGGCTGCATGCATGCAGCTTATCTTTATCTGAAACATGGTTTATTAACGCTTATAGCCAACATATGTACGTTTAACAATAAGCATTGGCCAACCACCATAGCAAGATTGCTGTTTATCATGAACCATTAAGATAAGCACATCTCGGTTGCTTGGATTCATTGAAATCAATAAAATAAAGAATGTCCTTGGTCATGTACAAGACATGTGCTTGAATAATACATCAAAGATAAACAAGCATGTGACATAATCAGCTGCAGTTTACAATAGAGGTTTATCCACCATTCCCATTGGTTTATTTAAAGCAGAACTATAGTCAAAATGGTATTTCCATTTAAACAAATACTGCCCCCCACCACCACCACCAAAAAGTATAAATGTCACCAAAATGGTATTCACAGTTAAATAAATACTTCTCCTAAAAAAAGCATAACTATAGCCAAAATGGTATTCCCATTTAAACAAATACTTCTCCCAACAACAAGCAAATCTATAGCCAAAATAGTATTCCCATTTAGTATGTCTTCCCCAAGAAGCATATCTATAGTCAATATATATTCCCATGTAAATAAATAACTCCCCCACACACACACACACTACCAAGAAGTATAACTGTAGCCTTTTAAATAAATACTTATCCCCCAAGAAGCATAACTATAGCCAAAATAGTATTCCCATTTAAACAAATACTCCCCCCCAAAAAAATGCTGAGCTATGGTCAAAATTGTATTCCTATTTAAATAAATACCTCTCCCAAAATAAAAAAACTAAAGTCCAAATGGTGTTGCCATTAAATAAATACCTCTCCCCCAAAATGCAAAACTAAAGCCAAAATGGTATTATTTAAATAAATACTTCTCCCACCAAAAAACAGAACTGTAGCCAAGATGTTGTTGCCGTTAAATAAATGCCTCTCCCCCAAAAAGCAGAACTAGAGCCAAAATGGTATTCCAATTTATATAAATACTTCTCCCCCCAAAAAGCAAAACTTTAGCCAAAATGATATTACAATTTAAATATATGCACCCTCCACCTCCTAGAAGTATATTTATAGCCAAAATGGTATTCCCATTTAAACAAATACTTCTCCCAACAACAAGCAAATCTATAGCCAAAATAGTATTCCCATTTAGTATGTCTTCCCCAAGAAGCATAACTATAGTCAATATATATTCCCATGTAAATAAATAACCCCTTCCCACACACACACAATACCAAGAAGTATAACTGTAGCCTTTTAAATAAATACTTATCCCCCAAGAAGCATAACTATAGCCAAAATAGTATGCCCATTTAAACAAATACTCCCCCCCAAAAAAATGCTGAGCTATGGTCAAAATTGTATTCCTATTTAAATAAATACCTCTCTCCCAAAATGAAAAACTAAAGTCCAAATGGTGTTGCCATTAAATAGATACCTCTCCCCCAAAATGCAAAACTAAAGCCAAAATGGTATAATTTAAAAAATACTTCTCCCCCCAAAAAACAGAACTGTAGCCAAGATGTTGTTGCCATTAAATAAATACCTCTCCCCGAAAATGCAAAACTAAAGCCTAAATGGCATTCTTATTTAAATAAATACTTCTTCCCCCCCTAAAAACAGAACTGTAGCCAAAATGGTGTTGCCATTAAATAAATGCCTCTCCCCCAAAAAGCAGAACTAGAGCCAAAATGGTATTCCAATTTATATAAATACTTCTCCCCCCAAAAAGCAAAACTATAGCCAAAATTATATTACAATTTAAATATATGCAACCTCCACCACCTAGAAGTATAACTATAGCCAAAATAGAATTCCCATTTAGATAAACACTTATACCCCATGAAGCATTACTATCTTCAAAATGGTATTCCCTTTTACATAAATACACCACCACCACCACCACCAATAAGTATAACTGTAACCAAAATGGTACTCCCTTTTAAATAAATACTTCTCCCCCCCAAAATGTGAAACTATAGCCAAAATGGTTTTCCCATTTAAAGAAATACGTATACCCCATGAAACATAACTATAGTCAAAATGGTATTCCCATTTAAATAAATACCCCACCACCACCACCACCAAGAAGTATAACTGTAGCCAAAATGGTATTCTCTTTTAATTAAACACTTATCCTCCTAAAAAGTAGATTGAAAGCCAAAATGATATTCCTATTTAAACAAATGCCTCTCCCCAAAAAAGCAGAACTATGGCCAAAATGGTGATACCATTAAATAAATAACTCTCCCCCAAAAAGCAAAACAAAACCAAAATGGTATTCCCATTTAAATAAATACTTCTCCCCCAAAAAACAGAACTGTAGCCAAAATGGTATTCCATGTTTTGTTTTTTTTATTAACAAACATGTTATACTTACCTGCTCTGTGCAATGGTATTGCACAGAGCGGTCCCAAACCTTCTCTTCTGGGTCCCCCAATGACGCTCTTCTCCGTGTATCCCCATAACAAGAAACTTCTTATGATAGTACACCTGCGGGCTCGCTCCTGAACCAGACTGTGTGTGTCTATAGACACACAGCGCAGTCCCCGTCCCCCACTCCCTCCTCACAACATTTGATTGACAGCAGCAGGAGCCAATTACTCCCACTGCTGTCTCTGAACCTGTAATAGAGGAGAGAGAGAACCAGTGCTGCTGCAGATGGGCACAGGGCTGGATCAATACAGCACACTGTATTTAGGGAGGGAAGGAAACCCGGGAAGGAAACCCACGCAGGCACAGGGAGAACATGCAAACTCTAGGCAGGTGGTGCCGTGGCTGGGATTCGAACCAACAGCCCGAGTACTGCCAGGCGGAAGAGCTCACCATTTAGCCACTGTGCTGCCCACGATGCGATACCTATCATTTCAGCAACTGAACAGCTCCATTTTAATATCAGCCCACAAGACCTGGCTACTACCTTGGAATTGGTCACATGACCCAGTGCCAGACCGGTTCTGATATCAACTGTTCTTGAACTGCTTCACTCCATTAAACTGAAGCTTGGGGTTTACATACTGTATGTGTTTAAAAAGGAAACTGTAATGTTTACATATTAATTATTTAATTTTTGTAATGCTGATGATTTTTTTTACAAAACAAAGTTTAATACAGGGAGCCTCTAGGACATTTTATTTGCATAGTATATGAAGCATGCTATACCATGGCTTCAGCTTGTATAAGATCAGTATTTACAGCAAGCTTTTACAAAAGTTTTAGGCTAGCTTGAAGCAGATTTGTTGAAGCCTGACAAATGGAAAGCCATTTACTGCCCCTAAAAGGCAGGAACAGGCAAATGGGAACTTGTACGTGCCACCAAGAAATCACACACATATCTAAAATCATTCCAAACTTTATTCCAAAGTTAAAACAACATATTAGACAAAAACATTTAATAGAAATATTATGTATATGCAAATATATGATGTCTCCGATCGACGCGTTTCAATAAAGACTCACTTCCTCAGGATCCATGGCCTTTACATATACAGTAAATCAACTCAATATATACTTGAAAGTGTGTCATCCCAATAAAGAATCACCATTACATCAATGTGAAATTACAAAATAACCACCAAGACAAGGAAAGAAACCTTAATAAGCAATAGGGCCCCAAAGAAGATAGGGATGTCCTCTGGAATTGAATGGTGCTGGGTCCATTGTTGCTATTGGGGTTCATTGCAATAAGCCCTGAAGCATGTATGGAAAGGACTACTTTGGGGTGTTAGTTAGGCCAGGTTGGGAGTATCTAGGGTGTGCTTGCAGAATCCAGTGGGAACACTGGTGAGTCTAGTGAACCAACCAATGTCCAGGCAGGACTGGGTTAAAGAGACTACATGCCACCCCACCACATAGTTAGCTGTATATGCTGAAGACATGCAGCTCTGCATGTGTCTTACCATTATCATACACCCTACTACTTCATGGTTCAGCCCTAATTTTTCCTTGATAACTTCCCTGGAAAGGTAAAAGAGGAAGTTGAATTACTGATCCAGAGAACAAGTGTTTCACCTGTCTGAGTGCTCAGTGTGTAAAATCACAAGACTGGCTGAACAAAATTAAAAATGGCTTAACAGGTAAAACAGTAAAAATATACAGTATGTACGTCAATTGTGTGTTTAGCCATTTTCTTTGGAGTTTCGCTTTAACCTAATGCGTATTTTGCAACTGTAACTCGAAAAAAAAACTCCCTGAAAATACATAATCATTTGCCTTTAATTTGATTCATATCGATTCATCCAGAGGTGATGTATTATCGAGATGATTTAGTTTACTAATCAAAGCTGTATATCCATTGTGACAAAGGAAGATGCTGATTTTAGGGTAATTATATCTACGCTGTGTTTTTTTTCTTCTATGTTCTCAAGGTACACCTTTAATTTATCGCGAATAACTCCCATAAATCAAGGAGCCCGTTCAGAAAAAAATGCGCTTTATTGTCTGTACTTAATGGGATGTCGGATACCCCGGAGGCTTATCTTCCCACATAGCTCGCTGTCAGGTTCGGATAACATCTCCCTTTAACGTGGGATGAAAAGAAAATTGATTATATAGCAATGTAAATCTAGACGATGCGTTATCAGCTTTGGATATATGCAGAATCATTTCAGAAGCTGGCACTCCAAGCCAACCCTGGTACTGCACCGATCTGTGATTTTGTTTTGTTTTTATTCACAAAACTTTCTGAAGTCAAAGCAATTTTTAAAAAAGTGTTTTTGCTAAGGTCATGGAAAATGAAACTGCAGCCATGTCTTTTGGGATCTTCTAGATCAAAATGGGTCATTGAATGATTGGCAACTATCTCCTGCCCTGTGTACTTGCCAATTGAAGTATGTAGGCTTTTTCATACTTTCAACAAAATGTTTTGCTATGCCTACAATGCCATGCCTGACGAAGAGGATTAAAGTAGTCCTTCAACCATATGTAGCACTTACCCCCGAAGGAGCTGCTGATGTATAGATCTCCTCAGTCTGGATGCCACATCCTCTAAAACACCAAGGCTGAATAAGAATTTATTTGGGCTATACACCCAACAAGGCAACAACAAAAAACAGCAAAGGCTATAAACAGTAAGAAAATAAACAAATTTGTACAATACAACAAAACAAAATGTAAGGACCAAGTTATGCTGGACCCCCACCCCTCGAGGATATACTCGCCTGGAGACTGATCCTAGAGACTCTTCAAAACTTCTTCCATTGGCCAGTGTGGTACCAAAATGTTGGGGCCCACAGCCCTGCGTTGCTGTGGTGGTGTTGTCCCCTAAGAAGAGATTAATGAAGTTGCAGTCAGTGGCCTCTCACCTCTATGCAGTCTGTTGTGAAGCCTTCTCCAGTTCTCTGGTGTCCAGAACCCTGAACATTGAAAGGCTGCTTCCCACAGAACCCATGGCATTGGCGGACACTGTAGCAATGGTCTGTTACTAAGCTATTGATGCTCCTCTTCTCTAGCTTGCTGGATCTATCCAACAGCAGTGATCTCTGAATCTGTCCTACTCCGTCACAGAGGTGGATATTCCCCACAAGACTTCCTGAGCCCTGGCTTTTCCTTCCTTTTCCTCCACTCCGCTGCATACTGTCCTCCCGGGACTTGTAGTCCCATACAGTTCTTCACTTAATTGAGACTGTCTCCTGGGGACTACATCCCCCACAGTTTCAAGCAGCTCATAGCAATACTTCTCCACTCCAGGGTGGGGTTTTTCCTGCCCTCTTGAAGCCAAACACAGTGATGGTGGGAGGGGTTCTTTGGTAGCCATGGCTTCAGGGCAGCCTTCATGGTCTCTGCATTCACTCTCATTTCCCTGTCCCTGAATAGTCACACCTCCCTGCAGTTGCTGCTGGAGACAGGTGACAACTGCTATGAGTGGGTGGCTTTCTGAAATCCCAGCCTGCACTGTGGGACAGTAGCACCCCCACCCAGAGCTACACATATTTGCCCTTCTCTATTCTTTTTCCTTACCTCTTCAACAGATTTTCTGACTTATTTCCTTGTAAATACCTTTCTTTGCTCTTTGCAGCCCCCCACTTATGGATTTGTCGCTTAAGTGATGCCGACTGGTCATTTGCTGCCTCCTGGGATGTCCACATCACATATCCCAGGAGGTTGGGAGCCAAAGCATTGGGCAATTTCAATGCCAGGCATGCACAGACGTGCTGCAGGGCTCTGTCAGGTCTGGGACCTGACAAAGAACGGCAGCATTTCTTTGCATGTACAGGGAATTCAGTGCTTCCACAGGCACACTATAGGTTTTTGGGACCCTGAAGGTTCTTTTGTGTCTTTGTGTGTATAAAATTCCCTACACATGCCCAGGAACATCACAAGTGTCTGCACATGCCTAGGGAAAAGAATTCCAACATGGCAGTGCAAAAGGATTAGAACTTCTTTTGGGCTTTCATTGTTCTCTGGGGCTCTATTATAAAGATTGCCTTCGCTTCCTGTTTGATAACGATTTAATGGAACAGGAAGTGAAGCAAAATCTCCAGAAACACAGATAGAAATATAAGTCTTTCTACCAGTTATATACTCAAAAAGAAAGATTAAAGTACTTGTAAAGGCTAAAGGGTTTTTTTTCTTACCTTAATGCATTCTCTGAATTAAGGTTTAACACATTCTATGGTCAGCTCCCCCTCAGCCCCCCTAAATACTTACTCTCGATAAGATAATGGCACATAATCTCGACCCAGCGCTGTCCTCAAGAACAGCAGCACTGCTTTCTCTTTATCTCCTCACAGGACATGGAGGCAGTAGCGGGAGCCATTGGCTCCTTTTGCTGTCAATCAAATCCTTTTAGGAGGGAGCTGGGCTGAGCTGCGCTGTGCTGTGTATGTCAATAGATGCACACAGGCTTAGGACTGAGCCTGTAGGAATGGCCCAATAGTAAGTGGTTGGCTATTGGGACACTCGGAAGGGAGGAGGGAAGAGCTCCAGAAGGAGAGGCCAGAACAGGAGGCGCAGGGCCACAAGCAGTAAAACCATTGTACAGAGCGCAATTATTATATACAGTATATATACTGCTAAATAAAAGGTGTTAAAGTGTTACTAAACTGACAACAGTAAAATCAGTCTGTATACACAGTATTTATTTATTTATTTATTACAGGTAATTATATAGCACTCAGGGGTAGACTGACAGCTCATGTGGCCCCCAGGCAATAGGGCATCATGGGGCCCCTGTGTCCTTGCCCAAACTCAAAAAACCCTATGAAAAAGGTACCAGGGGCATCTTATGGGGCCCCCTACTGACCCCGGGCCCTCGGGCAGTGCCCGAGTTTCCAAATGGTCAGTCTGCCCCTGATAGCGCTGTAAATTTACGCAGCGCTTTACATATATATTGTACATCAGTCCCTAACCCTCAAGGGGTGTACAATCTAAGGTCCCTAACTAACATACACATACTAGGGCCAATTTAGACAGGAGCCAATTAAAGTAAAGCATGCTTGTTATACTCACTGTGAACCTAAGGGGTTAATCCTCTGCATTGTGTAAAAATGCTGTTTGACCATGTCATCTCCTATCCTCCCCTTCTTCTACTGTCTCCAATCCATCTGCTGCTAGAACAGAGCCTTGGGGGCAAGCTGCACGTAGTCAGTTTGGTGTGTATTGCTAGAGAGTCTTTTCTTCTTGGGAGGGTGCTAGTGATCAGCACAGGGCCAATCATCACTGTCCAGACAGAGGGTCAGGGGTCTTGCAGTCTCATAGGATAATCAGGGGAGAATGAAAACTCCTCCTACAAGCTTTAACCAGTGCTCTGCTGGACACTGATAGAAGTCACAAGACTGCTACTGTATATACTGCTGATGAGAAAAGGTATTTAGCAGTTTATATTTACTAAAATAATTGCATTTCCATCTTGTGTGTACTGTGGGAGCCCGGATATAGTGAATGCAGGGTCCGGGGTTTAGTAACACTTAAAGTAAATTAATCTTTATTATTACAGAAAAATTGTTAAAGCACCCAAAATATAGCCATCAAAGATTCTGCCACATATTAAAACCATTTAACATTAAAAAGAAAAAAAAAACAGTTAGAGAAAGTCACCAAAGAGGTGATAAAATGTGTCGCAGAGGCAATATCTTGCCACGAGCCTATTATCAGCTACTACCTGGATGCCTACTAAACTTTTTTGAAGCAATACACTGAAGTCAGAAATTAAGTGAGACATACTGTAGCTGATCCAGGGAATATCTTATTGCCTCTTGGGGCATCAGGAAAGAGTTTTCTTCTCCATTGGAAAAAATTGGATCATGCTTTATTGATAACATCAATAAAAGCACGTCTTCCTGATGACGAAACGCGTTGGACCGAGCTTCGGCATGTGACGTCACCGTGTTCTGGAAGGATGGAGGCCATTTTCTTGGTTTGAAGCTTTTGTTCATTCAATGCTGCTTATCTTAAGATTTGATGTACGTGGATCTTTTAATAAATTGGCCAAAGTTTATATTGATTACTGCACTATGAGTTATCTTTGTTCTTTACCTCTTTTCTAATTGCAGGATGGGAGATTCTTTGAGGTTTGCAAAGTTTTAAAGTGGATAACTCATCTCATATCTGCAAGAGGATTTCTATTGTAGATCACCTGCCAACCTGATTCCCTATCACATTGTGCGTATTGATCGGCGTTACAGTCTGGTTTGGGGATCTTTCGGAGTGGAGTTATTACCCTGTACCTGGGAAAGGATATCCACTGGAAATTATTCGCCATACTGATTCCTCAATATACTGCGCATACCGACCGCTGTTATATGGTCAAAGTGTCCGGTAAGGGGCCATTTTTTCCAGGTGTATGGTGAAGGTATATGAGATCAAGATTTTCTTTATTTCCTTATTTTTTTTGAGGATTTATATGGACTTTAATTTGGACATTATTATTTAACCACTTGACCTCCAGAGGATTTACCCCCCTTAATGACCAGGCCTCTTTTTGCTACTCGGCGCTGCACTAATTCAACTGATAATTTCGCGGTCATGCAATGCTGCACCCAAACGAAATATAAGTCCTTTTTTTCACACAAATAGAGCTTTCTTATGGTGGTATTTAATCACCTGTGCACTTTTTATTTTTCACGCTATAAACAAAAAAAGGCCAAAAGTTTGAAGAAAAACGATATTTTTTACTTTCAGCTATACAAAATATATAGTAAACTCAAAGTTGGTTATAAATTTAGGCCAAAATGTATTCTGCTCCATGTTTTTGGTAAAAAAAAAATCACAATAAGTGTATATTGATTGCTTTGTGTGAAAGTTATAGCGTCTACAAACTATGGTATAGATACTGCAATTTACGCCATTTTTCTGCTATACAGCGCTGCGCTAGTTTAACGGACAATTGCGCGGTCATGCAATACGGTACATAAATGAAATTTACATCCTTTTTTTTCCACAAATTGAGCTTTCTTTTGGTGGTATTTGATCTCCTGTACATTTTTTTTTTTTTGCGCTATAAAAAAAAAGGCTGAAAATTTTGAGGAAAAAAAACTATATTTTGGACTTTTTGCTATAAAACATGTCCAGTAAAAAAAATTTAAAAATCAAAATTAGTCATAAATTTCTGCCAAAATACATTCTGCGACATGTCTTTGCTAAAAAAAACCCCAAATACGTGTAAATTAATTGGTTTACGTGAAAGTTATAGCGTTTACAAATGGCGGGAAAGATACTGGGATTTTTAGTTTTTTTTTATACTAATAATGGCGGCGATCAGCGACTTATGGCAGCGATCAGTGACTTATGGCAGCGATCAGAGACTTATGGCGGGACTGCGGGACTGCGGCGAACATTCTGACATTGGGGGGTACTGACTTGGGGTCACTGACATCCCCAGTGACACCAATACAGTGATCAGTGCAAAAAAAAAAAGCACTGACACTGTACTAATGGCACTCGGGAGGAAGGGGTTAAGTTTATTATTCAGGGAAAGAGTTAACTGTGTGAGGTGAGTGTTTTACTAGGGGGCGGGGGTGTGTACTGCAGGGAACACCACTGATCGGGAGAGAGAAACTCTTCTGTCCCGATCAGCATATCCTGGAGCTGTCAGGGAACTGACAGAAAGCACAGCTACTGCAGCTGTGCTCTCTGTCAGCAATTACCGCCGATCGCCAGGACATAGCCGGTAACGACCAGCTGTGACCCGGCGACTGACATCCGCGGCTGTGATCGTCGGGACAGGTAGGGTGGCGGCACGCCTCACGCGCGCCCCCTACCTGTTTTAAAAAACATTTTAAAACATGGTTTTACAGTGGCTGGGCAGCATGTGGTTAATAATTCTTTTTTAATTAGCGCTGCATTCTTTTTGTTTACATTTTATTGGGGTTTGTTTGCCTTCCTCTGGATCAACTGTGGGTATAGGGTTGTGTATATGGAGGTTTTCTATTTGTTGTGTTTTTTTTTCTCTGTGGGTTGAACTGGATGGACTTTTTCCAACCAGACTAACTATGTAACTATAGTGAGACTTACATAGGGACTTGCCTTGGGTTTTACCACCAACTACACCAAGCTGTCTTCCAGCAAGTCACTATTAAGCCTCCTGTGGAATTGGGGATGTATATAGGTTTGTTACCCTTCTGGTCAGACAAGGGTGCTTTGGGTGCAGCTTTAATAATAATTAATACAATAATCCAGGATATATTTCAGCAAAAACAGACGTATTTTACTACTTTGCTTAGCCTGTCTTTATGTCCAGTCTTGAGAGACATACAGCTGCTTCAGAACAGTGTGGATGTATGTTCGTATAGAGACAGTTTGATCTATGGATTGTTCAACACGGATCTTCTTTGTGCAATGTGCATTTGGCAACTTGACAGCTGGCTTCAACTTGTTTCAACTTTGATGAATATATATTAGCTTGCACTGAACACCTCAGTGGACATAAGCACAAGGGGTTTGTATAATTGGCGTCGACTATCTTGGATGACGCCTGCTGTTTCCCGACGGACAATGCTTACTAGTCAGAGTGGAGAATCATTTTTAATGGACATAACTCTGTTATCTTGTTGCATTGGTTGCCACAGTGACCATTTACTTCCCTTAGTTGTGAGGATTGCACAGTTCTAAGTATAACACTGACATCATTAAAGTGCCCGATATTGGTCAGCTGATAGACCGATATATGGGTGGTGGTGGCACTGACATTGTTCAACAAATTCTGTAAGTTGTAGTAAAAACAGGAATAGAGGAACTTTGAATGTAGTAATAAGGAAAAGCCAAAAGAGAACAATATGTATAAAAAATGTTATCAAAAATTTATATTTATGCAGCGCCCACTAGGTGGGGCTAGTGTAAGGTAAATTTATTTTTGGTTCATGGTAGTGAGTGAGCCTGAATTACTGTGGGTTTAGAGAAAGGTCAGGCTGGATGACTCTATTGCCTCCAGCTGGTTCTGGAGGTCTATGGAAGCTTCCAGAAGCCAGTAGGCAGAAGGGTGGAGACCTCAATCTGCATATTCATGGGAGTCTGACCAATCCCAGGCTAAGAAGCCCTGGTAGTGTGGTAAACTAGTCCACAAATATAAGAGAGCCATGCTAACAGGGGAGTCGGGTAGAAGATGGACTGAGAGGAAGGCTGGATTGTGGAGCCTGGGAGGGCGCCCAAGGGAGGGTAGCTCAACGTCTCCTGGGGAAGACAATCTGTTAGCAGGGAAGGAGCCAGCTAGAGATGAGCGAAGTATTCAAAAATTCGATTCGACTGATTCGGCGAATTCGTGGAAAAATTTCGATTCGAGTCGAATATATTCGCTGTGAATTTAACTTAAAAAAGGGTGTTTCTAGGCTTCAGAGAGACTTAATATTAGTGCTGAACACTGTACCTTTAATTTAAATGCCCTTGGAGTCTGCTGGGGAAGAGAAATAATACTGTCAGGCAGTATGACATGCAGATGAGTGCCGTCGATCTTAGAATCACCGCACACTTCACTCATTTGGCCAGTCACGGGGCCAAAACCAGAGTGTGGAGCCACAGTGTGGCGGTGGAGGCAGCAGCAATGGGAGGCCATACAGCACCCTATGACAAAAATGGAAACCACCAGCAGTGTGAGGAGACCTGAAAGTGGCACATGGCAGAGTGTGGCGATAGAGACAGCAGCAATGGGAGGCCGTACAGGGACCCATGACACACTCTGGACCTGGCAGCAGCATGAGGAGGCGGTACAGGGGCCCATGGCAGATTACGGGCCTGGCAGCAGCATGAGGAGTCGGTACGGGGGCCCATGGCAGATTACAGGCCTGGCAGCAGCAATGGGAGGCCGTACAGGGACCCATGACACAATCTGGACCTGGCAGCAGCATGGGGAGGCGGTACAGGGGCCCATGACAGATTACGGGCCTGGCAGCAGCATTTGGAGTCGGTACGGGGGCCCATGACACACTCTGGACCTGGCAGCAGCATGAGGAGGCGGTATATAGGGGCCTATGGCAGATTAGGGGCCTGGCAGCAGCTATGGGAGGCTCGTAATCTGCCAGCACCCTATGTCAAAAAATTCTACACACCAGCAGTGTGTGAGGAGACCTGAAAGTGGCACATGGCAGAGTGTGGCGATGGAGACAGCAGCAATGGGAGGCCGTACAGGGAACCATGAGAGACTCTGGACCTGGCAGCAGCATGAGGAGGCGGTATATAGGGGCCTATGGCAGATTAGGGGCCTGGCAGCAGCTATGGGAGGCCCGTAATCTGCCAGCACCCTATGTCAAAAAATTCTACACACCAGCAGTGTGAGGAGACCTGAAAGTGGCACATGGCAGAGTGTGGCGATGGAGACAGCAGCAATGGGAGGCCGTACAGGGACCCATGAGAGACTCTGGACCTGGCAGCAGCATGAGGAGGCGGTATATAGGGGCCTATGGCAGATTAGGGGCCTGGCAGCAGCTATAGGAGGCCCATAATCTGCCAGCACCCTATGTCAAAAAATTCAACACACCAGCAGTGTGAGGAGACCTGAAAGTGGCACATGGCATGAGACACTGTGGACCTGGCAGCAGCATGAGGAGGCGGTATATAGGGGCCCATGGCAGATTAGGGGCCTGGCAGCAGCTATGGGAGGCCCGTAATCTGCCAGCACCCTATGTCAAAAAATTCAACACACCAGCAGTGTGTGAGGAGACCTGAAAGTGGCACATGGCAGAGTGTGGCGATGGAGACAGCAGCAATGGGAGGCCGTACAGGGACCCATGACAGACTCTGGACCTGGCAGCAGCATGAGGAGGCGGTATATAGGGGCCTATGGCAGATTAGGGGCCTGGCAGCAGCTATGGGAGGCCCGTAATCTGCCAGCACCCTATGTCAAAAAATTCTACACACCAGCAGTGTGAGGAGACCTGAAAGTGGCACATGGCAGAGTGTGGCGATGGAGACAGCAGCAATGGGAGGCCGTACAGGGACCCATGACAGACTCTGGACCTGGCAGCAGCATGAGGAGGCGGTATATAGGGGCCTATGGCAGATTAGGGGCCTGGCAGCAGCTATAGGAGGCCCATAATCTGCCAGCACCCTATGTCAAAAAATTCAACACACCAGCAGTGTGAGGAGACCTGAAAGTGGCACATGGCATGAGACACTGTGGACCTGGCAGCAGCATGAGGAGGCGGTATATAGGGGCCCATGGCAGATTAGGGGCCTGGCAGCAGCTATGGGAGGCCCGTAATCTGCCAGCACCCTATGTCAAAAAATTCTACACACCAGCAGTGTGTGAGGAGACCTGAAAGTGGCACATGGCAGAGTGTGGCAATGGAGACAGCAGCAATGGGAGGCCGTACAGGGAACCATGAGAGACTCTGGACCTGGCAGCAGCATGAGGAGGCGGTATGTAGGGGCCTATGGCAGATTAGGGGCCTGGCAGCAGCTATGGGAGGCCCGTAATCTGCCAGCACCCTATGTCAAAAAATTCTACACACCAGCAGTGTGAGGAGACCTGAAAGTGGCACATGGCAGAGTGTGGCGATGGAGACAGCAGCAATGGGAGGCCGTACAGGGACCCATGAGAGACTCTGGACCTGGCAGCAGCATGAGGAGGCGGTATATAGGGGCCTATGGCAGATTAGGCGCCTGGCAGCAGCTATGGGAGGCCCGTAATCTGCCAGCACCCTATGTCAAAAAATTCTACACACCAGCAGTGTGAGGAGACCTGAAAGTGGCACATGGCAGAGTGTGGCGATGGAGACAGCAGCAATGGGAGGCCGTACAGGGACCCATGAGAGACTCTGGACCTGGCAGCAGCATGAGGAGGCGGTATATAGGGGCCTATGGCAGATTAGGGGCCTGGCAGCAGCTATAGGAGGCCCATAATCTGCCAGCACCCTATGTCAAAAAATTCAACACACCAGCAGTGTGAGGAGACCTGAAAGTGGCACATGGCATGAGACACTGTGGACCTGGCAGCAGCATGAGGAGGCGGTATATAGGGGCCCATGGCAGATTAGGGGCCTGGCAGCAGCTATGGGAGGCCCGTAATCTGCCAGCACCCTATGTCAAAAAATTCAACACACCAGCAGTGTGTGAGGAGACCTGAAAGTGGCACATGGCAGAGTGTGGCGATGGAGACAGCAGCAATGGGAGGCCGTACAGGGACCCATGACAGACTCTGGACCTGGCAGCAGCATGAGGAGGCGGTATATAGGGGCCTATGGCAGATTAGGGGCCTGGCAGCAGCTATGGGAGGCCCGTAATCTGCCAGCACCCTATGTCAAAAAATTCTACACACCAGCAGTGTGAGGAGACCTGAAAGTGGCACATCGCAGAGTGTGGCGATGGAGACAGCAGCAATGGGAGGCCGTACAGGGACCCATGAGAGACTCTGGACCTGGCAGCAGCATGAGGAGGCGGTATATAGGGGCCTATGGCAGATTAGGGGCCTGGCAGCAGCTATAGGAGGCCCATAATCTGCCAGCACCCTATGTCAAAAAATTCAACACACCAGCAGTGTGAGGAGACCTGAAAGTGGCACATGGCATGAGACACTGTGGACCTGGCAGCAGCATGAGGAGGCGGTATATAGGGGCCCATGGCAGATTAGGGGCCTGGCAGCAGCTATGGGAGGCCCGTAATCTGCCAGCACCCTATGTCAAAAAATTCAACACACCAGCAGTGTGTGAGGAGACCTGAAAGTGGCACATGGCATGAGACACTGTGGACCTGGCAGCAGCATGAGGAGGCGGTATATAGGGGCCCATGGCAGATTAGGGGCCTGGCAGCAGCTATGGGAGGCCCGTAATCTGCCAGCACCCTATGTCAAAAAATTCTACACACCAGCAGTGTGTGAGGAGACCTGAAAGTGGCACATGGCAGAGTGTGGCGATGGAGACAGCAGCAATGGGAGGCCGTACAGGGACCCATGAGAGACTCTGGACCTGGCAGCAGCATGAGGAGGCGGTATATAGGGGCCTATGGCAGATTAGGGGCCTGGCAGCAGCTATGGGAGGCCCGTAATCTGCCAGCACCCTATGTCAAAAAATTCTACACACCAGCAGTGTGAGGAGACCTGAAAGTGGCACATGGCAGAGTGTGGCGATGGAGACAGCAGCAATGGGAGGCCGTACAGGGACCCATGAGAGACTCTGGACCTGGCAGCAGCATGAGGAGGCGGTATATAGGGGCCTATGGCAGATTAGGGGCCTGGCAGCAGCTATAGGAGGCCCATAATCTGCCAACACCCTATGTCAAAAAATTCTACACACCAGCAGTGTGTGAGGAGACCTGAAAGTGGCACATGGCAGAGTGTGGCGATGGAGACAGCAGCAATGGGAGGCCGTACAGGGACCCATGAGAGACTCTGGACCTGGCAGCAGCATGAGGAGGCGGTATATAGGGGCCTATGGCAGATTAGGGGCCTGGCAGCAGCTATGGGAGGCCCGTAATCTGCCAGCACCCTATGTCAAAAAATTCTACACACCAGCAGTGTGTGAGGAGACCTCAAAGTGGCACATGTTTGAGGCATGATTCATGGCGGATTTAGTCAGTTGTGTCAGGAACTGGTGGTTTGAAATCCAGACTAATCCACGCCTGATTCATTTTCACAAACGTGAGTCTCTCCACACTTTGGGTGGACAGTCGTGTCCTCCGCGGAGTTACAATACCTCCTGCCGCACTAAACACGCGCTCCGATGCCACGCTACTGGCCGGGCATGACAGCCTTTCAAGGGCAAATTCAGCTAGTTGGGGCCAAAGGTCAAGTTTCGTTGCCCAGTAGTCAAGGGGATTGTCTACCTCGGTTGGCAGGGTGCTGTCCAAGTAGGCCCAAGCCTGTTGTTTGAGGTCCTGCTCCAGGTCCACCTGATGCTGCTGCTGCTGCTGCGGCTGGTTAGTAGTTTCCTCACTGCGCTGGTGAAGAAAGCTACTCATCATCGACTGCAGACTGAGGCAGCCGCTGCTGGTGGAGCTGCCACTGCTCCTACCACCCCACCCCTCCCCTGCTGCCATGGCAGCGGAACGCAAGCGCACAGGGCCCACAGTGTCTGAGGATGGACGTTGGCGCACAAAGGCAGAGACCAACTGACTACATAGGTGGTTTTTATAGTACGTTATTTTGGCCTCCCTCTCAGCAGGTGTGAAAAAGGCCACCATTTTGGAACGGTAGCGAGGGTCCAACAAGGTGGACAGCCAAAAGTCATCCCTCTGTCTGATGGTTATTATTCGGCTGTCGCTACGCAAGCAAGCGAGCATGCTATGGGCCATTTGTGCCAAGGAATGCGAGGGACTCCCTGCCTCCATCTCCACAGCATACTGCCACGGTGCGTCTGGGTCCTCTGTCTCCTCCTCCTCCTCCTCTACCAGATGCTCCTGCTCCTCCACTCCTGTCCGCTGAGTGGAAAAACCACCCATTTCACTCAATAATTCCTGAGCACAAATGTCCTCCTCTACCTCCTCCTCTTCTTCCTGTCCTGCCCCCACAGGGGTCATGTGGCGTTGAGATCTGTGCGCCACGTCTACCGCACCCTGACCAGCCATTGTTAACAGCATTTGTTCAAGGACGTGCAACAGAGGAATGACGTCGTTCATCCCATAGTCCTGCCGACTCACGAATAGCGTGGCCTCCTCAAAGGGCCTGAGCAAGCGGCAGGTGTCACGCATGAGCTGCCAATGGCTGACATCGAAGTTACACAGGGGAGTACCTTTATCCGCTTGTAACATCAGGAAATCGGTGATGGCCTTTCGCTGTTCGTAAAGGCGGTCTAACATGTGTAGGGTTGAATTCCACCTTGTTGCAACGTCGCAGATCAGGCGATGCTGTGGAATTCCGTTCTGCCGCTGCAGCTCAAGGAGGGTGTGCTTTGCGGTGTAGGAATGGCTGAAATGCATGCAAAGTTTACGTGACATTTTAAGGATGTCTTGCAGTGGGATGGTGGATTTTAAGAACCGCTTGACAACCAGATTGAACACGTGAGCCATGCATGGCGCATGGCACAACCTTCCTTGACGCAGAGCAGACACCATGTTCTTTCCGTTGTCGGTCAACATGGTTCCGATTTTCAGTTTGCGAGGAGACAGCCATCTGTCGATTTCTCTGTTCATTACACTCAGAAGTTCCTCCCCTGTGTGACTACGTTCGCCAAGGCATACCAGGTGCAGAACAGCGTGACACCGTTGCGCCCTGCACATGTGATATGCCGGTCGGGTAATGGGACTTGGCACGGGGGTGGCGGCTGAGGACACGGCGGAAGAAGAGGTGGTAGAGGCGGACATCTTTGCCGGACCAAGGACGTGCAAACGTGGAGGCAAAAGCGGCGTGACCTGTCCAAGTTGCTGGTGCGGCTGTGACGGCACCACGTTCACCCAGTGGGCCGTAAATGACATGTACTGTCCCTGACCATAGTTACAGCTCCACACGTCGGCGCTGCCGTGCACTTTGGCAGAGACCGACATGCTCAAAGACTGGCCCACCATGTCTTCTACATGTGAATGCAGGGCTGGCACTGCCTTTTTGGCGAAGAAATGACGGATTGGCACTCTCCACCGCGGCGCGGCACAAGCCATCATTTCTCTGAAAGGTGCTGAGTCCACCACTTGGAAAGGGAGGGACTGCAGCACCAGCAACTTGGACAGGAGGACGTTCAGCTTTTGCACCGTCGGGTGCGTGCTCGCAAACTGTTGTCTCTTGGAAACGGATTCCAAGAAAGACTGCTGACGGAATCCGTGAAGAGGAGTAGCAGGAGAAGGAGCATCTGAACGAGCGGAAGATGCCAACGAGCGACAACTCCCCTCAGCAGAGGTGTTGGAGCCTTGACTGGCTGATGGAGGGCGATTGACGTCGGGTGACGGAGCAAGTAACGGAGCGGGTGATGGAGCGGGGGCTGGGGCGGGCAGAACCGCCGTATCTTTATCACGGTTTTCCCAGGCCACCAAATGGCGACGCTGCATATGCTGCCGCAACGCTGTAGTCCCAACATGGGCCCCCTGGCCACGCTTGACTTTCTGGCCACATAGTCGACATACGGCTACGTTTACTTCCTCGGGCGGCTTGACGAAAAATTGCCACACCGCCGAGTAGGAAACTTTGCCCCCGATACTCCTCACTGGCTGACTGCTGCTTCCTCCGTGAACACCGGCACCACTACTGGCCGTGGTGGTAGGCTGCAGTGGAGCTGGTGCTCTACTCCGTGGACGTTTGGCTCCACTGACACTGCTGCGACCCTGCTGCTGTCTCCTGGGCAACCCACCGACTGTTTTGCTCGCTGCCAAGCTGCCACCCTCTTCTCCTGATGATGCGGAAGAAATTGCCTGATGACGACGAGGCTGCCAAGTGCGATCAACCTCCTCATCATCAAGTAGGGTCTCCGCCTCACTACTAGCCCCCTCGGCTGCGTCTGGGTCAGGAGACAGACCTGTCTCTAGACCGGCTACCGAGCCACTCTCCTCGCCACTACTTCTTCGCCTGGCTGCTGAAAAGGCGGATGTCTCCCCCCGTTCCTGACCGCCCTCTGTTAGCTCTTCCTCACTGTACAGTGGGGCTGAGCCCACAGCATGCGATACTTCGCTTGGTGAGGGAACACCAAAGGACAGGGGCAGGTAGAGGACACGTGATTTCAGTGGGCTTGGTCCCGGGCCATGCCAACTAACGGTTGTGTCTGACGTACCCACCGACCGTTGGCTGTAGGTGTCAGAGGTGACCTGGGAAGAGGAAGACGACCGAGCCAACCAATCGACGACGGCAGGGTTGTCGGTGGAGACACGACCGCTGGATGACACCGGGAGCACTGGCCTCTGGCTGCGAATAGTGCTGCCTCGACCCCTTCCTCTGCTGCCACGTCTGCTCGCTCCTAAAACATTGCCTCCTCTGCCACTCCTCTGCATGTTGTCTGACATACTCTTTAATTAAACGATTATGTGTCCCTGAGTAACAATTCTGTGTCCCTGAGTAACAATTCTGTGTCTGTGCGAGTAACAATTCTGTGGCCCTAAGTAACAGTTCTGTGGCCCTCAGTAACAATTCTGTGTCCCTGATTAACGTTTCTGTGGCCCCAAGTAACAGTTCTGTGGCCCTCAGTAACAATTCTGTGTCTGTGCGAGTAACAATTCTGTGTCTGTGCGAGAAACAATTCTGTGGCCCTAAGTAACAGTTCTGTGGCCCTCAGTAACAGTTCTGTTTCCCTGAGTAACAATTCTGTGTCTGTGCGAGTAAGAATTCTGTGTCTGTGCGAGTAACAATTCTGTGGCCCTAAGTAACAGTTCTGTGGCCCTCAGTAACAGTTCTGTGGCCCTGAGTAACAATTCTGTGTCTGTGCGAGTAACAATTCTGTCTGTGCGAGTAACAATTCTGTGGCCCTAAGTAACGGTTCTGTGGCCCTCAGTAACAGTTCTGTGTCCCTGTGTAACAATTCTGTGTCTGTGCGAGTAACAATTCTGTGGCCCTAAGTAACAGTTCTGTGGCCCTCAGTAACAATTCTGTGTCCCTGATTAACGTTTCTGTGGCCCCAAGTAACAGTTCTGTGGCCCTCAGTAACAATTCTGTGTCTGTGCGAGTAACAATTCTGTGTCTGTGCGAGTAACAATTCTGTGGCCCTAAGTAACGGTTCTGTGGCCCTCAGTAACATTTCTGTGTCCCTGTGTAACAATTCTGTGTCTGTGCGAGTAACAATTCTGTGGCCCTAAGTAACAGTTCTGTGGCCCTCAGTAACAGTTCTGTGTCTGTGCGAGTAACAATTCTGTGTCTGTGCGAGTAACAATTCTGTGGCCCTAAGTAACAGTTCTGTGGCCTTCAGTAACTATTCTGTGTCTGTGCGAGTAACAATTCTGTGTCTGTGCGAGTAACAATTCTGTGGCCCTAAGTAAAGTTTCTGTGGCCCTAAGTAACAATTCTCTGGCACTCAGTAACAATTCTGTCTGTCCCTGAGTAACAATTCTCTGGCACTCAGTAACAATTCTGTCTGTCCCTGAGTAAAAATTCTGTGGCCCTAAGTAAAGTTTCTGGGGCCCTGAGTAACAATTCTCTGGCACTCAGTAACAATTCTGTCTGTCCCTGAGTAAAAATTCTGTGGCCCTAATTAAAGTTTCTGTGGCCCTAAGTAACAATTCTCTGGCACTCAGTAACAATTCTGTCTGTCCCTGAGTAACAATTCTCTGGCACTCCGTAACAATTCTGTCTGTCCCTGAGTAACAATTCTCTGGCACTCAGTAACAATTCTGTCTGTCCCTGAGTAAAAATTCTGTGGCCCTAAGTAAAGTTTCTGTGGCCCTGAGTAACAATTCTCTGGCACTCCGTAACAATTCTGTCTGTCCCTGAGTATGAATTCCGTGGCCCTAACTAGCGTTTCTTTGTCCCTAAGTAACAGTTCTGTGGCCCTGAGTAACAATTCTGTGTCTGTGCGAGTAACAATTCTGTGGCCCTAAGTAACAGTTCTGTGGCCCTCAGTAACAGTTCTGTGTCTGTGCGAGTAACAATTCTGTGTCTGTGCGAGTAACAATTCTGTGGCCCTAAGTAAAGTTTCTGTGGCCCTCAGTAACAGTTCTGTGTCTGTGCGAGTAACAATTCTGTGTCTGTGCGAGTAACAATTCTGTGGCCCTAAGTAAAGTTTCTGTGGCCCTAAGTAACAATTCTCTGGCACTCCGTAACAATTCTGTCTGTCCCTGAGTAACAATTCTCTGGCACTCAGTAACAATTCTGTCTGTCCCTGAGTAAAAATTCTGTGGCCCTAAGTAAAGTTTCTGTGGCCCTGAGTAACAATTCTCTGGCACTCCGTAACAATTCTGTCTGTCCCTGAGTATGAATTCCGTGGCCCTAACTAGCGTTTCTTTGTCCCTAAGTAACAGTTCTGTGGCCCTGAGTAACAATTCTGTGTCTGTGCGAGTAACAATTCTGTGGCCCTAAGTAACAGTTCTGTGGCCCTCAGTAACAGTTCTGTGTCTGTGCGAGTAACAATTCTGTGTCTGTGCGAGTAACAATTCTGTGGCCCTAAGTAAAGTTTCTGTGGCCCTCAGTAACAGTTCTGTGTCTGTGCGAGTAACAATTCTGTGTCTGTGCGAGTAACAATTCTGTGGCCCTAAGTAAAGTTTCTGTGGCCCTAAGTAACAATTCTCTGGCACTCAGTAACAATTCTGTCTGTCCCTGAGTAACAATTCTCTGGCACTCAGTAACAATTCTGTCTGTCCCTGAGTAAAAATTCTGTGGCCCTAAGTAAAGTTTCTGTGGCCCTGAGTAACAATTCTCTGGCACTCCGTAACAATTCTGTCTGTCCCTGAGTAACAATTCTCTGGCACTCAGTAACAATTCTGTCTGTCCCTGAGTAAAAATTCTGTGGCCCTAAGTAAAGTTTCTGTGGCCCAGAGTAACAATTCTCTGGCATTCCGTAACAATTCTGTCTGTCCCTGAGTATGAATTCTGTGGCCCTAACTAGCGTTTCTTTGTCCCTAAGTAACAGTTCTGTGGCCCTGAGTAACAATTCTGTGTCTGTGCGAGTAACAATTCTGTGGCCCTAAGTAACAGTTCTGTGGCCCTCAGTAACAGTTCTGTGTCTGTGCGAGTAACAATTCTGTGTCTGTGCGAGTAACAATTCTGTGGCCCTAAGTAACAGTTCTGTGGCCTTCAGTAACAATTCTGTGTCTGTGCGAGTAACAATTCTGTGTCTGTGCGAGTAACAATTCTGTGGCCCTAAGTAAAGTTTCTGTGGCCCTAAGTAACAATTCTCTGGCACTCAGTAACAATTCTGTCTGTCCCTGAGTAACAATTCTCTGGCACTCAGTAACAATTCTGTCTGTCCCTGAGTAAAAATTCTGTGGCCCTAAGTAAAGTTTCTGGGGCCCTGAGTAACAATTCTCTGGCACTCAGTAACAATTCTGTCTGTCCCTGAGTAACAATTCTCTGGCACTCAGTAACAATTCTGTCTGTCCCTGAGTAAAAATTCTGTGGCCCTAAGTAAAGTTTCTGTGGCCCTAAGTAACAATTCTCTGGCACTCAGTAACAATTCTGTCTGTCCCTGAGTAACAATTCTCTGGCACTCAGTAACAATTCTGTCTGTCCCTGAGTAAAAATTCTGTGGCCCTAATTAAAGTTTCTGTGGCCCTAAGTAACAATTCTCTGGCACTCAGTAACAATTCTGTCTGTCCCTGAGTAACAATTCTCTGGCACTCAGTAACAATTCTGTCTGTCCCTGAGTAACAATTCTGTGGCCCTAATAACGTTTCTGTGGCCCTAAGTAACAATTCTCTGGCACTGAGTAACAATTCTGTCTGTCCCTGATTATGAATTCTGTGGCCCTAACTAGCGTTTCTTTGTCCCTAAATAACGATTCTGTGGCCCTCATTAACAAGTCTGTGTCCCTGAGTAATGGTTCTCTGTCCCTAAGTAACTTTTCTCTGTCCCCAATTATCGTTTCTGTGGCCCTAACTCTGTCCCTGTCCCTAGTACAGAGCGGTCTGCCTCTGTTCAATAACTGCAGGCAAATGAAGAATTCCAAAATGGCCGCTATTTATAGCTCGACCATTACACAGTGCTGGCTGGCTGGCTGCTGATTGGCTGATGCGATCACATGTAGTTGAGGAATGCATTATGGGTCAGCGCGCCTTGTCTGCCCGCCTTCCCAGACATCCCCGCTCCGTCGCCGCACATGTCAGCCGCCATTTTCTGAAAAATTTCGATTCGCGCGTCCGAATTAGGCTATTTTTCGGATTCGGCACGAATCGAAATTTTTCCGATATTCGACTCGAATTCCACTTCGGATACTTCGATTCGCTCATCTCTAGAGCCAGCCCAAAAAAATTCATAATGTCTATCAGAACATGATACCAGATATATGCATGAGACAACCCCAAATATTAGACTATGCATTTGTTTACATAATCAAATTTAGATAACTACACAATCTCTGACTTGTTTCACGTCCATGTTCCACTTTCTCAGGACTGGATTGTTGATGAAAGGATATAATATGGTCAGATTGTTTGAAACTAGTATTTATAATGAGCTACACAATGTATGTACAATTATGTTTGTAAGCCATTACGTAATAAAGATACACATCATATTCATAATAAGGAATTGACAAGAAACCTTTGAGAACGTTTGGACAATGCTATCCCACACAGCTACAGATAGCTCCTAGATGTCGTGCAAATACTGTAAAAGGAACACCAATATGAAAAAATGCAATGGTCTGCCAAGGCACCTGGTCTGGGGCAAGCCCTACATAGAAACCATAAAGGGTTATGAGAATCAACTACCAAAACATGAAGGCAAGATGAAAACATACCAAAAAAACTGGAAAATATCACTGCCAGCAAACATAGAACACCACTGTAGGAAACAAAAACAGTGTAGATCAGGCTCAGCCAGGGTTCCTTCGGAGGCCGCTAGGGGCTCTTTGAGCAATGACAGATTGATCTCCCAACTACAGTAACTGCCAATGTAAGGGGGCAGTTTCCAACTGATATTCAATGCGAGGGATTGCTTCTACGCTGATCACCAGTGCAAGAAGGCTACTTCCACTGAGCACCAGTGTAAGGAGACATTTCTCCACTGAACAATGTAAGGGAACATTTCTTCATTGACTACCAATATAAGTGAGCATTTCTGCACTGACCACTAATGTAAGGGGAGATTTCTCCACTTACCACCATTGTAAGGGGTCATTTCTCCATTGACCACCAATGTAAGTGGGCATTTCTCCATGGACTACCAAAGTAAGGAGGGATTTCTCCACTGATTAACAATGTAAGGGGGCATTTCTCCAGCAACCAATGTAAGGGGGATTTCTCTATTGTCTACCAATGTAAGGGGGCATTTCTCCACAGACCACCAATGTAAGGGGGGATTTCTTCACTTACCACCATTGTAAGGGGTCATTTCTCCATTGACCACCAATGTAAGTAGGGATTTCTGCACGGACTACCAATATAAGGGGGAATTTCTCCACTGACTAACAATGTAAGGGGACATTTCTCCACCGACCAATGTAATGGTAGATTTCTCCATTGTGTACCAATGTAAGGGGGCATTTCTCCACAGACCACCAATGTAAGGGGGATTTCTCCACTTACCACCATTGTAAGGGGTCATTTCTCTATTGACCACCAATGTAAGTGGGGATTTCTCCACGGACTACCAATATAAGGGGGAATTTCTCCACTGACTAACAATGTAAGGGGACATTTCTCCACCGACCAATGTAAAGGTAGATTTCTCCATTGTCTACCAATGTAAGGGGGGATTTCTCCACATACCACCCGTGTAAGGGGTCATTTCTCCATTGACCACCAATGTAAGTGGGCATTTCTCCATGGACTACCAATGTAAGGGGGAATTTATCCACTGACTAACAATGTAAGGGGGCATTTCTCCACCAACCAATGTAAGGGGGGATTTCTCTATTGTCTACCAATGTAAGGGGGCATTTCTCCACATACCACCAATGTAAGGGGGATTTCTTCACTTACCACCATTGTAAGGGGTAATTTCTCCATTGACCACCAATGTAAGTGGGCATTTCTCCACGGACTACCAATGTAAGGGGGAATTTCTCCACTGACTACTTCTTCCATGATGACTAATGTAAAGTGACAGTACAATTTTCAGTCTGTGTTTCTTTTCTGTCCTTTAGTATTTATTTCTAATATTATTATTGATGTGTAGTGCAAAGGACTGTATAAAATAATTGGCCATGGGTGTCATAAATTCCAGGTACAGTATGCCATTTTCTTTATTAAAACTATCAAAAGCTTAATTATCATGCTATTTTACTGTAAAATGTAGAAATAATCATTTTTAGCATGGGTTTCTTGAGATGTTGTAATTATTTCAGTGTTTCCTCCAGGGTAAAAATGTTGGGAAAGGCTGGTGTAGATAGCATAGTGGGTTAAAGACACTATATTGGACAATCAAACTCCCCTCTACAAGATGGAAACCAAGCAGAATTAAATGAGTCACTCATAGGATCAAATCAAGACAACCCATAAAATTAGAAAGTAAACCAGGTAAGATGGAGACTCACGGCAGATAGGCATAACATGGCACCAGCATGGAAAATGGTCCAAACCAGCCGCGTAAGAAGCCCTACTGGAGAGGAATCCTCTACCAGCCACCCATGTGCCTCCCACTCCTAAAATATGTTCTGCGAAAATTCCCCTTAACTGAATACTTCACCACTACATGTTAGAGGGATGGGTAATATCTTGCTGATTTATATTCATTGCTGGTAAATTATTACATCTTAGATTGTAAGCTCCAAGGAGCAGGGCTCTCCTTACCCTCTTGTATTGAACTGTATTGTTGCTGTATTGTCTCTTTTTACATTGTGAAGTGCTGAGCAAACTGTTGGCGCAATATAAATCCTGTATAATAATAATAATAATTATATCATTAGACATTATTTCCCACAATTGTCTCATGAAAAATACTTTTGTAAGTTCAAATCATTGACTGATTGAAATGAATTATAATATGTCTCATGACTAACGTTGAAGAATCACCTTGAGTGCTACTGCTTCTATTTATTGTGAAACAATCTAGGATTTTTCCCAGTGAGAATTCATTAATACACTTTGCTGATTTTATAGCGGCAAATAAAGGCATCCATATGACATGGCGTACCGTAGGAACAAATTGCTGATAAACTATGAGCTATGGATATGAAGACTTACAGTATGTTTGTAGGAATATATATTATATAAGAGTTTGTTCTTGTGTTTTCTTCTCTTTCACTGTAAAATATTTTATTAAATGGCATATCTGTTAAGAGCTAGCTTTTACAGCGGTTCTAAAGTCAAGAAATTTTTTACTTTAACCCAGCCGCCCTATAGAAGTACTGCTATAGGGTGGCAGGGCTGCGTAAAGTCACAAAAATATATGTGATTTGCATTTCCGGGTAGGGAGGGCGTGCACGCCGCCCTATCCACGCCACTATTGGCTGCTGGACATGTCAATCACCAGGTCCTGGGCGGGACTCGGTGATAGTCGGCAGAGCTGACAGGGTTAAACAACACAGGTCTCTCTCCTGTCAGCAAGGACATGCTGCTTTGTATTTCTCTGCACAGCATGTCTCCCTAGTAAAACACAACATATCATGTAAAACAGCACACAGTTAACCCTTTGATCGCCCCACATGTTGACCTCTTCCTGCCCAGTGTCATTAGTACAGTGTCAGTGCTTTTTATTAGCTGATTACTCTATTAGTGTCACTGGAGATGTCAGTGGCAGTTAGTCAGTTCCTACCCAGTGTCAGAATGCCCACCGCAGTCCCGCTGATTGCCGCCATTACTAGTATAAAAAAAATTAAAATAAATATTCCAATATATATATACCGTCATTTGTAAACAATATAACTTTCACGTAAACCAATTATTATATACGTATTGAGATTTTTGTTAGCAAAGAGATGTAGCAGAATACATTTTGTCCTAAATTTATGAATAAAATTTAATTTTTACTGGATATATGTTATAACAAAAAGTCAAAAACATTGTTTTTTTTTTTTTAAATTGTCGATCTTTTTTTGCTAATAGCGCAAAAAATAAAATGCAGAGGTGATCAAATACCATCAAAAGAAAGCCCTATTTGTGGGAAAAAATGAAATAAATTTAATTTATGCACAGCTTTGCATGACCGCGCAATTGTCAGTTAAAGTAAGTTAAAGTAAAAAAATGGCCTGGTCAGGAAGGAGGGTAAATCCTCTGGAGGGTGAGTGGTTAAAGTGATTGTAAACGCATACATAGGCATATACCCAGTGAAGTGACTGGCCTCAGGTGATACACAGAGCTGAAAAAAATCCTTCTACATAAGTTGTACCTGTTTATATGTAGCCCTCTCTTCTCCACATCTATTCAAAGTGCAGAATTTATACAGCTTGTCTGAGCTCTCAGAAAGCAGGGAGCCGAAGTTACATTATGCAGAGCTTAGTGAGGAGAGCGGAGAGCTGATTGACGGGAAGAGAAAAAAACCCCCACACAGCACACAGGAACGGAGCTGAAGCTGTCAATCGCAGACAGTGTGCTGGAGCTCCCTCCCCTGTCTCCTGGTTGGGGACCATGGCATGATATTGGTATTCCTTTGTATTAGATCATCCCTGAGCAAAATCAGCATAATATTACGCATCAGCTGAGATGGAGAAGACAATATGAAGTATTTTATTTATTTTCAGACTACAGCTTTAAAGCTTGGACTAATGTAAATATGCAAGTTTGATACCAGAGGAACCACTGTGGAAGCTTACAATCACTGTAGTAGTTAGCACTACTACAGTGATCGCCTCAATTTTCTTGGTATGGAGCGACAGTCCACTGCATGGTGGCCACAGTAGTTAACTTGTTTGGGTTTGCCATTCACTGAGTGCCTTGTATTAACTTCTTAGATTGTAAGCTCCCAGGATCAGGGCCCTCCTATCCCTCTTGTATTGAACTGTATTGTTGCTGTATTGTCTCCCGTTATATTGTAAAGTGCTGAGCAAACTATTGGCACTATATAAATCCTGTATAATAATAATAATTTTTTAATTGGACACAAGGTGTTCTCTGATTGGACAAGGTGGAGAGAAGAAGTAATAACATCATGATCTCCATCTTGTCCAATCAGGGAATGTCTTGTATTCACTGAAAAAATACAAGATGTGGCACAGGACCCAGAAGATCATTATAGTAGGGCTGACTACTACAGTGATTGTCAATGGTCCATCCAGTATGATATATGCATACTTACATTGGTCCAGGCTGTAGTAATGTACGTATGCAATAAAGATCATACCCGGAGTTCAGATTTAAAGTGGTTGTAAACCTTTGGAATAAAATAATGAACAAAGTATATCCCTTTATGGTTTATCCATTTCCTGGCTGCCTACTGCAGATATGCTGCGGCAGAGCGCCCCCCCCTGCACTGAATCACGTACATGTACAGTATATGTTCCAGGTAAGGGGCGTGCACCCACGTCTGCCACCTCAGCTGTGATGTCATTCACTACAGCACATGCTAATCAGCGAGCACCGGCCAATAATTTATGGCCAGAACCCGCTGATCAGCTAAGAAAATGACAGAAACACCACAGGGCTCTCTACAGACAGTAGTGATATGCTGTTTTTCCAGCCTGGAAAGCAATAGTCAGTTCCCACCCAGTGTCAGTTAGTGTCAGATTGCCCGCAGCACTATAGCAGTCCCAATATACAGTAAGTCTCTGATCACCACTATTACCATTATTAATACATAAGTAAATACAAATTTCAGTACATGCTGTAAAACATAATTTGTAGATGCTATAATGTTCTTGCAAATCAATGAATATACACTTATTGGGATTTTTGTTTGCAAAAGACATGCGGCAGAATACATTTTGTATTGGATATGTTTTATAGAAGAAAGTAAAAAAAAATGTCAGTCTTTTTTCATTTACCTAAAAAAAAATGTCAGTCTTTTTTCATTTACCTAATAAAAAATAGAAAAGTTAGTGGTGATCAAATACCGCCAAAATAAAGCTCTGTTGGTGTGAAAACAATTATATAAACATTTGCGTACAGTGTTGCACGACCGCAGAATTGGCAGTTAAAGGAATGCAGTGCTCAACAGAAAAAAATGGCTTTGTCATGAAGGAGGTAAAACCTTCCGGATCTCAAGCGGTTAAACTAGCCTCAATCCAAAGCACCTAGAGCGGTTCCTACCTCCTCTCTCTTCCCTCTGCTATCTGCATGAGTCACTTCTAACAGGTTATGCAGACAGCATGGAATCCCAGATGATGGCCCTGCCCCCTTCCTAACACACAGAAGGTGATTGAGAGCCTCAGCTCTCTCTGTATGAGACTTTGTAGAGGGGTGTGTGGCCTTTCTCTCCACTCAGGTCTCAGATTACACTCAGCTCTGTGTTGTGCAGTGTGTGATGTCAGATCCCCACCCCCTGCCTACTAGATCTCAAAAATGATGCGCACAATGTGTGCTTTAGGAGGCTGAAGAAAAAAGAATACTGCAGATAAATAGGTACAACTTACATTGGAGGATTTGTTTCATCTCTGTGTATCACCCAGTCACTTCACTGGGTAAAAGGTAAGGGTTTACAACCACTTTAAGACTGAATTCAATTTTTTCTGTGATTTTTCTATTCATAAAGTCTGCTGCTTTTTGAAGCCAGTAAAACAATAATACATTTCCCGATGTCATTTCATCATATAGTCATTGAACTTTGTCACTGAAGCGTTTCTCCATCCCTCTCATCCACGGTTATTTAGCACGCGCCTTATACATAACTGATTGTTGTGGTTCAGCCGGCAGGGCTCCATGCCCATAAAGTAACATTTGGAAGAGATTTGACCGCATAGATTGTACATGATTGCGGTCAAATGGTACAAAGGTCTACAGTAGTGTATCAGGCATTTAAAGCTCCCGGAGGACATTAAACAGAAGAGATTTATCTCTTTGTCAGCTTGTTTGCAAAATCCATTAAGCGCTTGTAAATAATATTGCCAAGGGGAATAGATCACGATGTTTGATGCATGCTCAACCTGACCATCAGATATCAACTTCTTTAATTAAATAATCCAATGCAATATGTATAGACAATCTTTTTTTTATATGTTCTCCACAAAGCAAGAACACTGTGCCTGGTGCACTAAAGTATCTGGCGAATGAGATGTTCCTATTGCTCCAACACGTCCTATTCTAGTGCAGGATGGAAGAATTAAAGGAACGATCTCATTAGTTATTACGGACGCCTAAATGGCGCTTACCATAGACACCCCTACCAATGAGGCCGGCTATTCTCTATGAACTCCAGGCAGATATAAAAGGCACAGATTGATGCAGCCCTGTATTCATCAGCACATTCATTGTGTTTTTTAAATGCAAGTGTAAGCACCTTACTTACCAAGTGTAAGTATAAGTGGGGCAGCACAGTGGCTAAATGCTTAGCACTTCCACCTGGCAGTACTAGAGTCATTGGTTCAAATCCCAGCCATTGCACTACCTGCCTGGAGCTTGCATGCTCTCCCTGTGCCTGCGTGGGTGTCAGGAATGGACTTGCCAATAATGGTGGGACTCACCTGCCTTGTGGGCTGCAGTACCAGGGCTGGCCAGCGGGTGCTCTCAGCAATCAGAGACTCACCCCTGCAATCTGCCAAACACCTGAAGCTGATTGCGGGGGTTGTATTTAAGGAATGGCCAGACTCACAGTCAAGGCCGTGGTGTGTGTTTTCCATGGGCCCCTGTATCTTATATCCTGTATTCCTGTTTCTGTCTGACTTGTTGCCGACCCTGTCTGATCATGACCTCTGCGGAATTCTCCTGCTTGATCCCCGGCTTGTGACCCTGACCATTCTCTGCCTGACCCTCTGTACCACACTGCCCGTGAGTTACTGAACCCAGCTTGTGACCCTGACCACTCTCCCGCCTGTTCCTAGTACTCCGTTTGCCCGTTTGCTACTGACCCGGCCTGCCTGACAACTCTTGCATTGTATGTATTGTTATCTGTGGGTGGTTTGGTTTGTTTGCACTGTGTTTATGTTTAGTTTTGCACTGCGTTTTGTATTGTTAGTCTTAATAAATTATATTGTTTATACCATATCTGAAGCCTGCGTTTCCCTGTGTCAGTCCACACACCTCTGGTCATACCTGGAGCCCTGACAGTAGGTTTCCTCCGGGTACTCCGGCTTCCTCCCACACTCCAAAGACATGCTGGTAGGTTAATTGGATCCTGTCTAAATTGTCCCTAGTATGTGTATGTATGAATATAAGTTAGGGACCTTAGATTGTACACCCCTTGAGGGTTAGGGACTGATGTGAACATACAACATATATGTGCAAAGCACTGCATAAATTGACGGCGTTATATAAGTACCTGAAATATATAAATAAATAAGTACCTGAATTTAAGCTGGTATCAGCCTCTTGCAATGTCATATACAGCAGAGCTCAGAGAGGGGAAAGTAGAAGCAGCACAAGATAGTCGGGTGTTATAGTCAGGTGTTCTGCAGTGCAATAAGAATGCTAATAGAGAGAGGGAAGAGATTGATAGCAAGGAGCTCATTAGTGTGCTTTCATTGTTCATTCAGAGGCTGGAGGTGAGGGAAGACGTGAAAGTGAAACTGCAGTAGAGAAAAAATAGGTACCCATTCCTGCCAGGCAGGGCTGTTGCTGTGTGGCCAATTTCAGGACTTGATGGGCAGAAATACAATTTCTTTGGCAGCTCCTGCATGTATTTAATCTATTTTGCTGTTTGCCCAGAGCTCCGCTTTAATGCTGAAATTTATCGCCGTGCTACCCCACAGGGGCCGCTTGATAATGCTTGTTCCCAGTGGATGCCGCAAGCTGTCACAACCTGGTGCCCACAGTTGAGATACCGTTGCCGGGGAATGAAGAGGGAGAGAAGAGACGGCGCGGGTGAGCACATCACTGGACCCCGGGACAGGCAAGTGTGTGTTTATTAATAGTCAGAAGCTACAGTTTTCGTAGCTGCTGACTTTTAATAAACACAAAAACGGCTCAAACTCCGACTTACAGTAAAAAAAATAAATAAATGAAAAATTCCTCCCGTCCAGCTATTGTATATAAACGGTCAGACGGTGGCAGTGCAGGATCGGGTGCCCGTTTATAAACAGCCTCCCCGCACCCTGCTTGTGTGAGTACCCTGGGAGCGCTCAACACCGCGATCCCGTGCCGGCTGTGCCCTCCGGACACAGTGGAACACCGATCGTCGGACGGGACCTCTGTGCAAGGTCCCGATCATGTGATCACTGATTGGCCAATCAGTGATCACATGCAGAGTAGTAAGCAAGATGTCACTTCTGACATCATTGCTTACTACGTGTGAAATCTGTGAATGATCACAGAGGTCACATGGTACAAGGCTATTCACAACAGCCTTGTACCATGTGACAAGCTGTGACCAATCACAGCTCACACAGTAGTTCTCAATGGCTGCAAGAATGCAGCCAGAGAGAAGGAGGAATGATTGCTGTTACAGCCTTTATGGGTGTAAAAGCAATCAGCGTAAAAAAAAAAATCTTCATCGCCCCCCACAAGTAGTACAGTATCACCATGGTGACACTGTACTGCTAGGGTGACAGTATGTAAAAAAAACATAAATAATAATATAAAAAAATAAAAAAAAATGTTTAAAAATTATAATTTTGGTTATAAACTAATTTGGGTTATTTTTTTTTACTGAAAAGATAATACTGGTAGGGTGACAGTATGTAAAAAAAAAAACAAATAATACTATAAAAAAATAAAATAAAAATGTAAAAAAAATGTTTAAAAATTATAATTTTTGGTTATAAACTAATTTGGTGTATTTTTGTTTTTTATTAAAAAGATAACGGAATAAATTTTGGCCAAGATTTATGATGAAATATTATTTATTTGCAAAATTTTATAAGAAAAACACTTTTTTCAAAATTTTTGGACTTTTTCATTTACATAGCAAAAAAAATAAAAATCCCAGCGGTGAATAAATACCACCAAAATTAAGCTTTATCTGTCTCAAAAAAATGGTAAAAAATTCATATGGGTACAGTGTTGCATGACCGCGCAATTGTCATTCAAAGTGTGATAGCGCTGAAAGCTGAAAATTGCCCTGGTCAGGAAGGGGGTAAAAGTGTCCGGACAGGAAGTGGTTAAGAAGTGTAGTATTACCCCAGCCATCCTCCCGGAAGTATGTCGTCTCCACCAGGGGGTACGGCTATATTGCCAACAACGCTTGAACCCAGGTCAATATTCCAGTTCACATTTGGCTTCTTCCTTCTGGCTAGAAGCCATGTAATCTGTCCTTTTAATCTTCGCACACTACCAGGGGCGAACTGACAACTCATGGGGCCCCCGGGCAATAGGGGATAATGGGGCCCCTGTGTCCTTGCCCAAACTCAAAAAAGCCTATGAAAAAGGTACCAGGGGCAACTACTGTTACAAGGCGGCGGGGCTGCGCAAATTCACATATATATTCCTAACCTCGGAAACCACTAAGCAACCTATTCACTCCCCTGTTATCTCTCGCCTTGACTATTGTAACTCCCTCCTCATTGGCTGACCTCATCGCAGGCTATCCCCTCTTCAGTCTATCATGAATGCTGCTGCCAGACCAGGAGCGGACTGACAACTCATGGGGCCCCTGGGCAATAGGGGATCATGGGGCCCCTGTGTCCTTGCTCAAACTCAAAAAAGCCTATGAAAAAGGTACCGGGTGCATCTCATAGGGCCCCCTACTGACCCCGGGCCCTTGGGCAGTGCCCGAGTTTCCAAATGGTCAGTCCGCCTCTGCACACTACATATCCAGGATTCTTTGCACAATACTCAACAAAACAGCAAAGCACACCCATACAACCTTCCAAACTCTCCTCAATGATCAGAAATATATCAGATGAGGGTGACCATTCTGGATTTTATAAAGGCTGCAGCAAGCACAACCAGAGGCAACAGGGCCCAGAAGGGCTGACATGACCAGATTACACATAGCCAGGGGCTGACTGACCATTTGGAAACTCGGGCACTGCCTGAGGGCCCGGGGTCAGTGGGGGGCCCCATGAGTTGCCCCTGGTACCTTTTTCATAGGCTTTTTTGAGTTTGGGCAAGCACACAGGGGCCCCATGATCCCCTATTGCCCGGGGGGCCCCATGAGTTGTCAGTCCACCCCTGCACATAGCCCAACGTTGGTCAATGGGGAACGGTGATGGACAAAGTACAGCAACTCTTAGTGACCAATCAGAATTCAGTGTGCCACAATTAGATCATTGGGTTACTGTCCTGTTACTGGTGTTTGCTGTAAATGATCCCCTTTGAGGGTCCTATGCGGAAGGGAAGAGTATATTAGTTTGAATGGAGATGCTTGCATCATTTTAGTAACTGAATTCTTTGCCATTTTAAAATAGGAAACAGACTGAGCTGCTCATTGTTGCCATGGTAACCAAGTTCCATAACACACAAAACAAGCAGATTGCAAAGTACTGTAACATCTAGTATTTCTGGAATGTTCTGTTATTTCTCCCTATTTTATTTAGTGCTGGGATGAAGATGGAGTGGTTAAGGCTTTCATATTCTCCACGCTGCGCAAGCGACCATCGTTTAATTCCATTTTTTTTATAAAGATAGTCTCCAGGCCAAAGTGAAAAAAAACCACATTTCAGCCATGGTATGTTATTTAAAATTGAGAGTTAATAAAGGAAAACACCTAAAAAATATATATACCCCCCTGCAGACTATCTTTTACTATTTATTTTTTTACTTTGGCCTGGAGAACCAAACATACAGAACATGTCTTGGTTCTGTATAGATTGAGCTGATGCACTACAACGCAGGACGGATCATGTGACCTAGCAGGTACATCCATCCCCTGAAGTTGGGCACTGGAACCCACTGGTGCACAAAGCGAAGATGTAGTCTGGAAAAGCAAGAGCCAGGCAGCCATGGTACTGCTACAACAGGCAACAGCGAGGTCAGTGTCCAGACCAAGGTCAATACCAGATGGGCAGCAAAGATATAGGGGTCTCCAAACTATGACCCTCCAGCTGTTGAAGTACTACAAGTCCCATCATGCCTCTGCCTCTGGGAGTCTTGCCTGTGGCTGTCAGAGTCTTGCAAGGCCTCATGGGACTTGCAGCTCCTCAACACTTGGAGGGCCATAGTTTGGAGAATCCTATACTAAAGCATCAGACAGAAGGTGAAATCAGAATATGAGCCAAAGTCGGTAGTGGGTCATCAGGTTATCATGAATACAGTGGGCAAGCTGGAATGGCAGAATGCAGGTCAGGTCAAGGGTCACAAAAACTGACAACCACTCGGCAACTTCTCCCTAGTGTGCTGTGCTTTATGTAGGGTGATTGGCGCCAAAGCCAGTGTCAGACTTGCATGCTCCTTCATCAGGGGGGGACTGACGAGGGCCCGGGGTCAGTAGGGGGCCCCATGAGATGCCCCTGGTACCTTCTTCATAGGCTTTTTTAAGTTTGGGCAAGGACACAGGGACCCCATGATCCCCTATTGCCTGGGGGCCCCATGAGTTGTCAGTCCACCCAGGGGCAGACTGACAACTCATGGGGCCCCCGGGCAATAGGGGATCATGGGGCCCCTGTGTCCTTGCCCACATTCAAAGTACACCAAAAAAAGTCTATAATAGGTACCAGGGGCATTTCATGGGGCCCCCTACTGACCCTGGGCCCTCGAGCAGTGCCCGAGTGCTCGAATGGTCAGTCTACCCCTGAGTCCACCCCTGTCCTTCATGTTAATGCACACACTCTAATGCACCCTGTATATTGGGCTACAGGTTGCAATATGTGCATGCAGTGGTGGCCCGAGGCAGGTGCGGGGGATGACACATGTCACACAGAGGGACACCGGACCCGCTTCACGAAAAGGTAAGTTGTAGAGAAGTATAAGACTAAAAAGAAAAGTGAGCGCTTTAAAATCAGCAGCTATAGCACCAAAGGCAACCAATAAAAACCTTCAAAATAGTATAACAAATTAAAAGGTGCAGCACTAAAATACATATATAACGTTCTTAATGTCCATAAGTAAATTAAAGTGCCAAAATGTAAGGTGTCAGTTTATGCAAATCTAGGTAAAGGTGACAGTAGAAACCAAGTGATGGTGCTCCAAAAGGTATGGTAGAATTACGCACTCACCAGATGTGTAACGTAAATATGCATTGTATAAATATGTAGAGGTCCCCTTAAAGCAATGGATAGGATCCTACTCCAGGGTGGTCCTCCCTCTAGGTGTGGTGGTGCCATTAGGGATATTCAGGAAACTACAGGATCCAGCTGCCCAGAGATCCCTTTAAGGGATGGACGGGTGTGGGTGTCAGCTTTAAGGAACTCCCCTCTCTGGATGCTGATGGATGGCTGGATCAAGATGGGCCACACCCAGCAGCAGGTTGGACTCAGAGCACAAAAATTCTATTTTATTGTGTACAATGTTTTTTTTATGCTGCTCCTACTGTAACATGAACCAGATTCCCATCACCCAATGCTGGCCTATGCTCGTGCTTATGCATTTCTCAGACAATGATAGATGTACTATTCCAGTTCATTGTGCTCGCATTCATGCGCGAGCGCACATACATGCACATACCAACTAACATGCGCACTTGATGCCCACTGGCCTATTTGAACTGGTCTATCACTATGAGCAGTTGCTAAATGGTCTCTAGCTTGTTCCTGTGCTCCTGAGACCTGGTTCACTTAAAGCGGAGCTCCAACCAAAAGGGGAAGTTCTGCTTTAAGGACTGCTCCCCCGCTCCCCATTAGGGATTGGCACCTATGGGGGGTGGGGGGGGAGCAGGTACCCGAATTTGACAAGTACCCGCTCTCATGTCCGGTTCGATTGCCTAGGTGGAAATTGTCCTCCCTTCCTCCCTCCCTGTAGTCTTTTGGGACACATGACAGGTCACAGAAGACTACAGGATCATTCATGAAGCGCAGCGCTACTTGCGCATGCGCAGTGGGTACCCGGCTGTGAAGTCGCAGTCACAGCCGGCCGCCCACACTGAAGATTCTGGCCTCCAGGAATACAGAACGGCCGGTGAAATGGGCTGCGGGGGACACACCATGGGACCGAGGGACAGGTAAGTGGCTGTTTTTTAAAAGTCAGCAGCTACAGTTTTTATTGACTTTTATTTTTTGACAGGGCGAGTGGAGCTCTGCTTTAACCTGCTTACCTGTGTATGACTTGGACTTCGCTTCTGCTCTTGCATCCATCCTGTTCATCTGATTACTCTGACCATGGTCTGTTTACTGGACTTGTCTTTTACTGTTGTTTCTGTACTGCTTTGTTCAGTTGTTACCGACCCTGGTCTGCTGACTTGGTCCCTTGCTTCCCGGCTGTCGTTGACCACTGCCTGTCTCCTGGTCCTTGTGACGGGAGTGACTTTTGGGGGTGGGGGGACCGCTTGGTCAGCTCATGTCCCCCTCATTATGTTTAACCCACCCTGTGCCTGTTAAGGGGTACAGGGTGTGAATGTGAATGTCCCAATATTGTGTATAGTGTGTGTTCCTTTGTCCTTGCCATGTGGTTGCCCATTGTCTACTGCCATGTGTCCATTCCTTTGTTCTGGGCAACATGGCTGTCCATTGTTTGTTTGCCATGTGCTCCCCCCCATGGTGCTGTGTCTTCCTGTCCAGCGAACTATTATGGGATGTACTGTTTGTGTATTGGTGTGGGGGTTGGTCAATGTCCTTTGCCACATGGTTGCATCCCATTGTTCTGTGTCTGGTTGGATGGGGAGGGGTGATGAGGTGTTTCCTGCCTATACTGTGGCCCTTCCCACTGAGAGGGTGGGCGGATGATGTATTTCCTGTTCCTGGTTGTGTTTCCCCGCCCTCTGTATAAAACATGTTTGTGTAAAATAAAGGTAGTTGGCTTCTTGTTTTAGTAAGAGCTGGGTATTGTCTATTTTCCTGAGGGATTTCAAGGGTGTGGTCCGTGGATGGTGTTCGGACAGGGGAAGTTGTGCTATAACAGAAAAACTCAGTGTGGTCTGGGTTCCGGTTCCGTTACAGTCCTGTTTCCATCTTCTGCTCTGGTGCCAAGCTGCTCCTGCATCCTGTCCTAAGGAGTGCGACTACCAACAGGAGAAACTTCTTCCATCCATATCTGCTGTCTCCTGGCTCCTGCTCTGCTGCTACACCTAAAGAGTGGACATCACCAACCAACCAATCCAGCACTCATGTCACTCCATGTTCTCACACTCTCTGTCTCCACCTTCAGGAGTGGTCAGAAGGAGGTGCAAGAGAGGCCTCTACAACATTCCAGTCTTCACCAGGTATGTGATATCTACTCTATACAGCAAATCATGTTTCATGCCCTTCTCGAGTTCTCATAATTACCCATTACATTTTAGGCCCTAAGGCCTGGAGGAGGAAGGTGGAGGTCTTTGAGCCCCTAAAGCACATTGGACATTTTATGTTGTTGCTTGTGAACCAATATTGATAATTATTGGACTCTCAACTGTTCATTGAACACTCATCAAAATTATACACGTGACATGAATCTTCAAACATAGGCCTCCTGTTGGAGGGACACCTAGTTTTTGTCATGACTAGCGCACCAGAGATAGGTCATCCAGATCCCCCCCTTTTAGCTATACTTAAAGGAAAACATGACACCAATTTTGGAGTAAAATGGCCAACATGGCCTTTTATTAACAAACATTTTAACACATCAACCATTCCTTATAACAGAAACATACAGAGTTGTTGTTGTTGGTCTTCGAAGGCACCCCCCCAAAAATGATCTGAAATGCACCTGCGGACAACCATATTACACAAGGCCTCCAGCCACAACCAACCAGCTCGGAGACAACCATACCGTCCGCAGTGCAGCACCACCACCTTCCAGTTAATCCTTGGTTAACTGGAATGTCCCCGAGCACACCATACCAACGATGGGTCCGACACCATTATCTGTACCTCCAAGATAAGAACCGCCTCCAAAGACCAACAACCGCCCATGACCAAAATAACCCCCCTTTCCCCCCCCCGAGAGGAACACAATACTCACTAAATAGGGAGGGCGGGAGGGAAGCTCTCTCACCAACGTCCAGCTCCGACTGACGCCCCCCCCCCCACCAGGACACCCCACCCTGAGGTGCAGAAGAGCCCACCCACGCTCTCCCTCTACCAACCAGCACCCCAACTATACTTTTCAAACCCCCTGGCACTATACTTAACCCTTTCTATGCTTCCTTCCCACTCTAGGCCTAGTCATGCCTGCCCTGCACTAATTTTCTTTTCCGCTACGGGCATTTCTGGAGCGGCCCCTCCAGAGCCATCATGTCTTGTCGCAGTCTGACTGATCTACTGGCAATATGAATCCAGCACCTCATTACTACTTATACTGAAGTTCAATTTTCAGGCACAGAATTCATTCACTATTAGCATAATAGACTCTGAGATTCCTGTGGGGCATAACAGAAGAACTTGGACTTCGGGATTAGTGTTAAACTCTGCAAGAGGAATAAAGAATAGAAGAAAATAAATGAGAAAGATAGAATGAAAATATCACATTTTAATCAAAAGCTGATTTAGGTCAGGAGTCTCCAAAGTACAGCCCGTGGGTCAATACAGGATTGCATTCAGCCCTGTCTTTTTCCATCATTTGGTTGCTAGGACTGCTGACGTCTTTGCAAAATGGTGAAGTGCTTGTCCCAGCAGGAGAAACTTCTTCCATCCATATCTGCTGTCTCCTGGCTCCTGCTCTGCGGCTACAATTACTACAGTCACGCTGTAAGCAAGGCTAGGGCTGACCACTAATAGGGAATCTGCTGTAAGGGGGGCTCTGATGGGAACCCTGACATAAGGGGAAGCTCTGATGTAAGGAGGGCTCTGTTGGGGACTCTGATATAGGTAAGGAAAGGTGAACTTTAATACAGGAGGGCTCTGATGGTGACCCTGATGTAAGGGGGAATAAGATGGAGACCAACGTAAAGGAGGGACACCTAAAGTGGAGTCCGATGTAATGGGGCTCTGATGGGGACCCTGATGTGAGGGGAAACTCTGATGGAGACTGATGTAAAGAGGTCTCCTAAGTCGGACACTAATGTAAGGGAGTTATGATGGGGACCCTGATGTGAGGGGGGTTCTGATGGGAATCCTAATATAATGAAGCTATAACAGGGACCCTGATGTGAGGAGGGGCTCTAATGGGGACTCTGATGTAGGCAGGGAACACCAGAGGTGGACTTTGATACAGGAGGGCTGTGATGGGGACCCTGATGTAATAGAGCTCTAATGGGGACCCTGACATAAGGGGGGGACTCTGATGAAGACTGATGAAAAGAAGGGCTCCTAAGGCAGACTCCAATGTTAGGGAGCTTTGATGAGATCCTGATGTGAGGGGGTTTCTGATGCGGATGCTGATGTAAGGGGGGACTCCTAAGGCAGACTTGGATGTAAGGGGAGCTCTGATGGGGATCCTCATGTGAGGGAGGCTATAATGGGTACCCTGGTGTAAGGGTGGCTCTCATGAGGACCCTGGTGTAAGGGGGGCTCTCATGAGGACCCTGGTGTAAGGGGGGCTCTCATGAGGACCCTGGTATAAGGGGGGCTCTCATGAGGACCCTGGTGTAAGGGGGGCTCTCATGGGGACCCTGGTATAAGGGGGACTCTCATTTAAGGGTTGGTGTGATTTTGCTTAATTTTACTGAAGTTCTTTCTCTTTTGTTCTGAATCATGCTGATTTATAAACAAACACGCAAAAGTAAAACATATTTATTCACTATTCATTGATTTATAAAACTCGTTTTTTTTCCAGCCCATGAATATTTGTATGATATATACAATGTGGCTTTTGTGCTGAGAAGTTTGGAGACCCCTGGTTTGGATCGTTCTAAGCTGACAGCGCCTCTCTACGCTTTGACATCGCCTATTTTGTTGATGCTAAATTATCCGGAACGATACAATAGGTAAAAAATTTAATTCCAGAGAAAAGCATTTCCAGAAGCACATTATGAACGCTGAACTGCAGCTCTTGAGCTCCGGATTTTATTTGTTATATATAGAACAATTGCGGTGTCATCTTGATTAGAGCGCTGTGACACTGAGCAGAGATGACTGCGAGATGCTGGTGAGCTGCTGTCTCGGGTGACACTTGTTAGATGATGTTTAAATGTATTATGATTTGCCAGGAGATGTGGGAGCCTCCTGTCCATCAAACGTGACCCTGAGATACGCAAGGAGGAGGGCGCAAAACAGAATAAAGCCGCCTGGCTGGGATGCCTGCAGTGTGATTCTACCAGGTAGCCTGTGGAGTTGTCTGTATTTCAAGGGCAGCTCCATAAGTACAAATAAAAGGTGTATTTTCTGCCAAAAGATTTGTAAATCAATAAATATACTGATGCCATCTGGTCTACTCTGCTACTATGTTGTCCACAAT